>NW_023994128.1:630000-754221 GCF_015586225.1 Lucilia sericata
TCATTACACACACTAAAAAATAGTGCAATATTCTAAAAAACGGAAGCACTTCTTCTTTCACACATAAAAAATGGAGAAAAAAATCTTGTGGTTTACAATTTTTACAACATTCAACATCCGGTGCTTCAATGCTGCGAAAAATTTTTCGGATCACAAAATAAAAGAAAGCAAAAAGGGAAATATAAAACTAGTGAAGATGAAAAGCAGGTGCTGCTGCATTCGCTATTTACTTGACTAAGAAAGCTCCGAAAATACTATTTATAGTAGCACACACAAAGGTTTAGTTTTTGATAGCAAATTTTTTACCATTAAAACATACGAAAAAAAAAATCACTTTGCAGACAAAACACAAAAAAAAAAAAAATATTATGTTTATAAAAGAAGAAAAACCTACACCTTTTTTTCTTAACAAATATTAAACCATTCATATTTTGCAACTAAACGACCCACAAGTAGCTTTATGTAATAAAATGGAATAGAATTTTCAGAATTATTGTAGGGAAATAAATAAAATAACTTTTAAAAAAATATTGAGAGAATTTTTATTAAAACATTAAACAGAGTTGTGGCTGCTTTATAAAGCTTTTTTGTGTTAATTTGTGGTAAAAGAAAATGTTTTATAAATTATTAAAAAATCAGTTTTTTTTTTTTGTCTTAGTTTTGGGGGCAATTTTTTAGCTTTTATGCTTATTTTACAATTGATATTTTTATTACTTTTGAAATCTAGTTAGTGGAAGAAAACTACTACTTTGTTAAAAAGAAGTAATTGAAATGTTAGTAGAAATAAAATCATAAAAGATTTTGGGCAATTTAACAACATCAGTCAGTAAAATAGAATTTTCCATGCGGAATCTTCTTTAAACATCCTGAATATAAAAAAGTTTCTAGCAAAATCAGTATCATATGGCCGAACGTGACTATTTTTGGTTTTTACATTAAAACTTAATTAAACCACTTTAATCTAAAGCTGCGATATTTTATTAAAAACAGTTTAAACATCTTGAATAAAACTACTTTCAACACCAAAACCGATAGATAGACATGCCAAAGCAGACATTTATATTTTAATTTATAATAAAAAAAAATAGATTTTTATACAAGAAAATTATAATATACAAGTAATACTTATATTTAGCTCCTCTAAAGAAACTTCTTTTTAATTACACTTGATAATAATTTTATTTGTTTTTTTCTTTCTCACCATTTTCATTGTAGGTTTGGCGTCATCCTTGGCGTCGTTCATACCACAAACGCAGAAAGGCTCAATGGGAAACTGATGCCAACTATTGTTCCATGGTAAGTTTGTTTTTTTTAAATATTAATTTTAGTTTTATATTTTCTTTCATCTGTTTGTTTTCTCTTGAAATCCGGGTGTTACATTTTCTTTAGAAATTTTCAGTCAGTTTTATTTTACTACCATGCCGGCGTTTTTAATATTATTTTAGATTTTCTGACTATTTTCTTTAGGTTTTCACTTTATTGCAATTTTCTTTGCGTTTTTGCTAATTTCCATTAATTTAAAAACAAATAAAAAGCTGCTCGTAGCAGGGGTAGGGGTGGAATGTATGTTATATAAACGTAAAAACAAACTGCTTTCGAGTATTAAAATTTAATATGCCACTTATAATGTTGCATAAATGCAAGAAAAACTGAGAGAAAAAATTCTTTAATGAAATTTTGTTTTTTTTTTTTACAATAAAACGAAAACTGCAGCAAAAAACGCAGGAAGAGTGTAAAAAATAATTTGCATTCATAAAAACACCATAAAAGAAAACGTACACAAAATTATTATGGGTTTCTTTCACTACCTTTGGGATAAATTAAATTTAAATCAAACTTAATGGCTTTTTAAAATATCGTAATTAAAATGTAGTCTACATAAGATGTTTACACAGTTTTTTATTTTTTTTTATATTCTCGAACAGAAAAAAGAATAAAAAAGTTGTAAAAGTAGTAAACAATTTAATTAAAAATGTTTAATTAAGTAAAACTAATTGATTGTTTGTTAACTTTTTTTTAATTTCTATTTTAATAAAGGTTCGTGATATCCCACCTTATGATGAAGGACGTCGTTTATTGGATTTAATGGATATGTCTGTATTTGATTTCCTAACTGGTAACATGGATCGTCATCATTATGAAACATTTAAGTAAGTTTAAATTATTGTATTATTAAAAAATATATTATTTATTAGCGGTTTGTTAGGTGTATTTTTTCGGATTTGATGTAATACACATTAGGGTGGGTCGAAAATAGGCTTTTCTCTCGGATCAACTTCTAATAGTGAAATTATGTTGTATTTTATCGTCAAATGGAAGACTGTAAAATATTAATCAATTATTTTGAGGGTAAGAGCCCGCGCATCGCCGCCAAAGTTTGTAAATGCGTTTATATGGGGAAAATGGCACTTTTTGGAGTTTTTTCACAAAATTAGGCTTTAAGTATTAATTATTGCACTATTTTATAGCAAAATCGTAATATCTACAAAATTGTCTTTCCAAAAAGATGGAAAAACTCAAAATTGGTTAACAAAGTATAGTATATAAGAATATAAGAACATTTTTGTTAGTTTTAAAAAATTTTACAAAGAAATATTATGTTTAACTTTATAAGGTTTATAAATATGCAAGTACGAATTTTTGTTCAAATTGGATAACTCTTACTTGGTTTAGTCTGTGGTCAAAAAAGAGCCATTATTTTAGCAGCATCTCCAAAACTCCATTTTTAAACTTTAAAAAATTTTGTTAAATGGATTTTTAAAAATTAAAGTTTTCTATACTGGATATTATAAAGGATATATATAAGAATTAAACACAGAAAGAATGAGCTTAATACCTCTCATAGTTTTACCGTACCTGCGATGTGAATTTGAAGGATTTCGGGAAAAAGGCAATTTTTGCCAATAATTAAGTAAAAATTATATTATTACCAATTGTTGCTTAATTTTGATCAAGTAAATTGCGATTATTATTTCCGAGTCCATGGAAAGTTAGTTCTGATCAAATTTTCGAAACTAAAAATCATTAACCCTCTAAACACCGGGTTTAGAAGTTGATCCGAGCGAAAAAGCCTATTTTCGACCCACCCTAATACACATCCTCCTATCAACCTAGCCTTTATTATTTAAATTGTTAAAAAAAACAACAAGAAAAACTTTTCCAATTATAGGCATAATTTAACTTTATAAAATATTTGTGGCCTAAACTCTCTAAACAACTCAAAAAATCTTAAATTTGTATTGCTTTCATACTAAGTATGCAATTCCTTCATATTCCATTAAAATTACAAGATAAATGCATTTCAATTTTTATATAAATATGTAACTGAAAATGTTCTTATTTGTCAATTTAATGTACGAGTAAACTCATTGGTTCCATCTCTAAAAAATGTGTCTGTACGACAAGTGATATAAATTTTCTTGTCATTTACTAATAACCAGCATAAAATGTAATTATTTTTAATTTGTCTGCCTGCAAGAGCAAAGAATTGAAATTAGGAACAAAAAAATATATTTTACATATAAAAACCAACATGAAAATGCATTACTTAAAATATTTTGTGGTACTTACTAGCTAAATTGCTGCATGCTGGATAAAATAAAACTTATAGCCTAGTGTAGAACAATATGGTGTTGAAAATTTCAGATGAAAAAAAAAAAATAATGCAATAACATCATTTGAATATTTTTCAAATGATAGATATTTAAATATTTCTATACCCTTTCAAGTTGTTATTATCTATGGACTAAAAATAATTTTATAAAATGTTATTTTAAAATGTCCTCGAATGGTCAGTTGGAAAAGTGAAATGTACAAACTTATAAATAGTGTGTAGAGCATCAATACATTTCTTAATACATATTTTCTATTTGAATTGTTTTTTTTTTTCAAAATTCTTACAGTTTTGAAGTTGAAACTTGTTTTTATACCATACACCACTTTATTGTAGAAGGTATATTGTGTTTGTGCTGATGTTTGTAACGCACAATAATATTGGTCCTATACCCACCTTGAAGTATACCAATCATTTTCTGAGTCGATTTAGCTATGTCCGTCTGTCTGTCTGTCCGTCCATATAAACCTTGTAGTCAAACTACAGGCCGCATTTCGAAAAAGATAATTCAATGCATGATCTTCTATTGTCCCAGGAATGAAGCCTAATGAAAATGGTTAAGATCGGTTTATTATTTCATCTAATCCCAATACAACTGAACCCCTGAATAGGGCTTATGGACATTGTAATCAAACTGCAGGTTGCAATTTTGATGATAATTCAATGAAATTTGGCACATGATCTTCTATGGTACCGGAGACGAAGCCTATTGAAAATGGTTAATATCGCTCCATTATTATATCTCGAGAAAAAGCTGCAAAACCAAGTTCTATGCTAGCCTTGATGATCCTCATGAATTTTATAATTATAGGGTCTCATTTGACCATAGGCCCTATTTAAAGCCCCTTTCAAAATTTGACTTAAATGTCCACAATTTTATTCAACAATAAAAGGTTTAAATACAATTCAAGGCGAGGTGCAATTCAACTTAAATGCGCTATTATGAAAACTAAAGAACATTCTATTTTGTAACAGGTGTAGGGTATTATATGGTCGGCCTCGTCCGACTATAATTTCTTACTTGTTTTAGTTAAAGTTTGTAGTGCACTTATATATATTAATACATGTGTAAACTTTTAAGATTTGAAAGGATTGATGCAGTAACTTTTTCTAGTAACTCAATAAAATTAAAGAATAAAAATATTTTTAAATTTTACAAAGGGAAAGATCCATATAAAAATTTAAAAGCTATCAACAGGGTTGGAAAATTTAATTTTCAAATTGTACAAAACAGCATTAACAATTGTACTATTTTGATTCCATTTGTACCAAGTCAAATTTTTGGGAAATTTTATATTAATATGAAGCACTTTCAAAATGAACAGTTCATCGATTAGTCATTAGACTAGTCATTAAACAAGTCCATTTGGTCACCAGATTGGTACATAGACTAGACAGTCTAGCTTCCCTATGGACTACACAATAGAGTAGTCTATAAACTAGACAATATACTAGTCTATAGCTTAGACATTAGAGTATTGACTAGTCTATAGAATAGGACAGTCGGAAAATAACGCAAAGACTAATTCAGAGACTAATCCCTAGACTAATTTATAGACGAAAGAAAATTAAGTAGACTAGTCCAAAATCTAGTAAAAAGTACTTAAAAAGTCTATTCAAAATAGCACTTAAAAGACCCTTAGTATTATTTAAAATTTTGGTCCACGGGACACCCTAATATAGATATAAAAAAAAAGAAATAAAATGGATTCATAAATATTCAAGTTAGAAGGAGTAGCTTAAATCGATTTAGGGCTTATAGAAAGGTAAGAAAAGAAAAGTAAGTTGTTGTGTAATTATAAGTCATTACCATTTGAGTCATTTGAGTTCCTAAATTTCTTGGAAGCTGTTAGAAAACAAGCGCGTTCAAACATAAAAACTAAGAAAATAATTGCTTTAGAGTTCATGAACCGTAAAAATTCGTCTGATTTTTGCCGGGTTCAGTCCTATAGTGGCTACTTACCAGCAAAACTAAAACGAAGTACTTCCAAAAGAAGAACATTTATCACTACTTCTAAAGTCGCACTAAGTGATTTTTTTTACCTTCTGTGGAAGTTGTCTTTATTGACTTTCGAAGAAACAAAAATAATCCAATTTTTTCAATGCTGAAGATATATTTTTGTTTTTCTTACATTTTTATCAGTTCAAAAATTTTATTTTTGAGAATGACTTCAGAATTAGTGAATTTGGAATCAAATAAAAATGACATCCCTCCTATGACAAGCCTGTGTTAAAATCGTCACTTCTTCAGGTCATTTTCAGTACTTCCATGGAGTAAATTCTACTTCTTTTTCGCTTCTTTGAAAGTTTTTTTTTGCTGCGTTTGGGCCAAACCATATGTTTCGAATTATACGTAAAAAAGTATCCCAAAACAAATTAAATTTTGTTTTGCTTTAACATTAACCTAAAAAGTATAAAACATTTGCTTTAATTTTAAAGATTTAACTTCACATATAAAAGTTTAGGAAAAAACAATACTTAAACTTAGTTATAAAATCTAGGCAACAGATGATGTCTGGAAGATTGAATTTCTGCAGGTTTTAAGCATATAGTCTTATTCATTCAAAATTTCCCACAAATGGCATATGTAAGCACTTTATGTCAATAATACCTATTGTTAATCAAATTTCTACGTCACTTTTGATTTTTCTTTCTTAAATTTTTATTTTACTTTTTACTCTCACAGACCAAGTTATTGAATATTTTGTTTGACCACTTGAGATAAAAGCATCACTGCTTATTGTGTTTTGTCTTAATATGTAGTGTTGTTGTTGCATGTGTCTGTGTTCTTTATAAAATAGTATACTATAGGGAAGCTGTTTTCAGTAGTTGTTTTTGTTCATGCTTTATAATGCGATTAGATTATTTCCATTTAAAAGCAGTTTAAATGCATTTGCATTTTACCGACATTCAAAAGTTATGCTATCTTTAGTCGGCTGTTTATAGAATGTTATGTATGGTTTTTCATTCATATAAAAAGTGTGTTTTCTTCTATAAAACAACTTGTTATAGTATTACCTCCGAATTCACAAAGATATTAGTCGGTTATTTTTGGTTTATTAAGCGTTTTTTCGTACAAAATTTCTACAATAAACCAGCAATAACTTTATTAAGTATTTATGAATACGAGGGTTATGTATATACATATATGTATGTATGTACGTACGTATACTTTGTACAGTTGTTGTAGTTTATACAAGTTATGGTTGTAGTTGTATCCCTCTAAGTATTCCATACTAATAAAACGCCTGTAATAACATCACTGATAGCCAATGTTCATGATTTTGAATTAGTAGTTTTGTGTTTGAATAGGTAGATTGTTAGGAGTAACTTTCTAGCAAAACTCTCATTTATTGTAAGACCAGCATAACATAAAAAAGGACGTTTCGAGAAATATTAAAAAAAAATCGCCCTCACTTCAAAACTAAAAATAGAACATTTTTCAAAAAAAAAAAAAAAAAAAAATATATATATATATATATATATATATATATATATATATATATATATATATATATATATATATATATATATATATATATATATATATATATATATATATATATATATATATATATATATGAGAGACTTTACCAGAGCGCTTAAATTCGAATTTTCAGTTATGTCAGTCTTGTAGTAATTGAGCATATTGCTCTTATATTAGATCAACATATTGATGTTATCCAAAATATTTTGGTTTTAACGTTGAACATTCGTTAGCTGGGCTTTTGAGACACATTTCGAAAAGATTGCAGTAAAATTTTTTAACATATTGTACTGAGATCAAGATATTCAACCGCTGTTAGGAAACTGAGGCCCTTTTCAAAGAAAATTTTTAATTTTTCTCGTATTTTGTACATTTATACGCATCGTTTGAAATGTATTCCTTCAGAAAAGTGGTGAGTGGTACATCCTAATGTACATATATAAGAACTATATGGAATCTAAGATAGGTTTTAGGGGTTTCTAAGAATTTCATAGTTATTTTAGATTTTTTCATAGAAAAAAACAGTTTATCATATATAACATTGCAAATGCAATTAGTATTAAAGAAGAGTCATGAATGTCATATGCCATTAGTATTGTGTGACAACTAGTACATCAAAGCACTATTTTATTTTCCAGCAAATATGATATTTATTAGATGTTTTTAACGACAAAGATGAGGGTATATTGATTTTTTTACTCCTTATGTAATACATAGAAATATTGTTCGCAGGCTCCCTTAATAGAAACTACGTGACATATTGGACATTTTAGACAGCAATATTTTATATAAAATCCACCCGATAACAATTCTTGGATAGATTTTTAAAATAATAATTTAATCGTATAAATTGATTTGTATCAAAAATTCCGTACAAAAATCATTTACCAGAAAAATAATGAACTCTGAATAAATGCCATAATTTTTATTCATGGAATAACCCATGAAATTAATCTCTTTAAAATTTAGCATAGATCACTTGAAAGTGCTTGCATACTTATATAAGTAAAGGTATCATTATACAGTTGCATATAAAAGCACACTGACATATACATACATAAGAGAATCTCCGTAACATTAGATATAAAGAGTCATCCTAGAGACACATGCAAACCAAACATTAGGGTATAATTTTTTATAAACAACACTAAAAAAGGATGAATCCTACATCATGGTATTTATTTTGAAAATTTTTTCCAAAATGTTCTCTGTTGATTTGGCCCAATTCATCAGTTTTGTGTTTTTGAAATAAAGAAGAAAAACATGTGTGAATTAATTATAATCAGTGTAGAGAATTAGATGGAAATGTCGATCAAGTTTGAGATTATTCTTAATAAAGCTTTGTTAGAAGGTTTATTCTGTTTAAAAAAACACGTTAATATTTAAAGATTTTATAAAAAAACAACTCTAACATGAACGATACGTAAAAAATATATCTTAAAAATTGCTCCCTAATACACATATAAAACAAGTAGGAAAGTATAGTCGGGCATGGCCGACCATATGTACCCTACACCACTGAGTAAGTTAAAAATGTGGATTATTTTTAATAACAAAGCATTTAAGTGGTTTACCTTAATTCCGAAATATTTTAACAATTTGTTGAAAAAAGTGATTTTCTAAAAGAGTAAATATGGGTCTATCCTTATACATTTTGGTACATGGCATTACGTTTACATTAGAGTTATTATGTATGCTGGATTTCATCGTGATATTAGTGTTTATTAGTGAATTATTGACCTTCACGTCATTTTCTGAAGGGGACTTTGTATGGGGTCTAGGGTCAAATAAAGTCCGATAATTACTAAAATCGGTAGAATTATTAAGGCGGAATTATTTTGCTGATTTTTGTAGGAATACTATAATATTTAACATAATTATGAACTCATATGCCCTTTTCGGGAGATTATGGTTGTATAGGGGCTAACCATTTTCAGTATGCTTCGTCGTTATACCGAAAAACACGTATGGTCCAAATTTCATCAAAATATCTTGAAAATTGCGACCTGTACCTTGCGCACAAACTTTACATGGACAGCCAGCCGGACAGACGGACGGACATGGCTTAATCGACTCAGAAAGTAATTCTGAGTCGATCGGTATACTTTAAGGTGTAGGACCAATATTTTTGTGCGTTACAAACATCAGCACAAACGTATAATACCCTCCCCACTATGGTGGTGTAGGGTACAAAAACATACATATGTATACAGTTGCTATGCTGTCTTTAGTTCTATGCATTAATATCATATGCATCTTTCAAGGCTCTAACTGCACAAAGTCATATCAATTGGTTTTATTTTCACTTACATATTTAGACAATGTTTCGCATCGCCTTTTTATTGTTGTTGTAAAGTAGTTACAACCTTATTTGAATGTCACAGCAGTGTTGTCCAATGTTTGGTTTACAAATCTATATTTAGTCATCGATATTTATAAACGGTATACAGGAGTTATAAGTATTTAAGTTAAGTTACACTTTACCTTTGTCCAATTTTATTTAATTAAACTTTACAATTGTGAAAAATATAAAAATATTTGAAATCGGATGTTAGATTCTGCCCTACTGTGGAGCATGTCATAATATGCGATTTTCAATATTTCCTCCTTTAAGGTGTTATACTAGAAAAAAAGAAGAAATCAATGTGTGCATCCAGCTTAACGATAGATACTGTAGATACCTATGTAGCAACAGCTAATACATACATATATCTATGCATGTATGGTATTGGTGATATTTCTTATTTTCATTCTTTTTTGCTTGTGTTTGCCTTTCATCTGTGCTCAAATATCCTTTTAACATGTGTATACATACATACATACATACATATGAACATGTGCCTGCGTATTTGTATTTGCATGTGTCCATATATATTTGAAGCATTTTGTTGTCTAACATTTACCATTTCGAACGAGCGCGGTGCATTAAATTCAAACATTATTTTGTTATGAAAATGGGTTTTGTTATGCTAAATTGATTTTGAATGTTTATTGAGGCATATGAAAATGTTTGTATGAATACAAGTGCTTACTTATTCTTGGTTGTATATGGTTATACATACATATGTAAGAAGATGTAGATTTTCAACTGCTGTCGTTTGCTATTACCGTTAGTAATACTACTACTACTATGTTCATACATATGTATAAATGCATATTTATACCCTTCAACACTATAGTGGGGAAAGTATTATGCGTTAGAGTTGATGTTCGTAAAGCACAAAAAATTTGGTCTTACACATAAAGACTACCAATCGGCTTTGAATATTTTTCTGGGCTAATAACGCTGTATCATATAAACTACGTAATGAAACTATATCACAAGGATGATATCTATTGACTTTAGTTGAAATTGGACCATTTTAGCATCCATACAATCGGTTGCCCCTAAATAGGTTCTTGATACTAATAATATAACTGGTGTAGGGTATCATATGGTTGGCTAAGCTCGACTATTCTTTCTTACATGCATATAAATATATTTGCATAATGTTATATACATACAAATTTATACATATATGCATATGCATTATGCATATACGTATGTACGTTTGTTATGTATTCGGCACATAAATGTGAATGTTTGCATTTAAAGTGTCTTTAAGTGGCAATTATGTACAAATGCATTAGGGGGTGTTAAAGGACACTTAAGGTTTTATTGTTATTATAATTGTGGTATTTTATATGGTGATTTCTTTTTTTCTATTATTTTTTTTTCAAACATATTTGAAACGTTTTATTTGTAAAATGAAGAGCAAATTTGTTAAAATTACACTTATTATATGAAAATTGTGAAAGAACAATTTTATTAAAATCCTGTAAGCAATTATGAAATATTTTATAATTGGTTTATAAATTTTTTTTTTAAATACATGTGTTAATTAGATGATGATTTAAATGGAACTACATTATAATCATTTAAAATGTATGGTAATGACTTTTACTTACTTAACAACTTAGTTTTCATACAATCTTCATTACTTTTAGGTAGTCTAGTAATGACTTACATAAAATCTAATGTATTCATATATATTATCCCAGCAAAAACTGGGTAATGGCTTTCAATTGTAATTACTTACCTAAAAACATACTTTTCAATGACTACTACATATTGTCTGGATTACATAGAAGTAGTCTAATAAGGTCTTACTAATAATGCGTTATATAAATACTTTCTAATTCATTAGTCATCTTTTCAATGAAGATATATAAGCTGTGTACGTTTTTTCATGCGATTTACAATGATTACTTCTTCTAATTACTTGTAATCGTTTGTGGTAAGTACTTGCCTCCAATGACATCACCGTGTTAAAATAATGACTTAAAATGCTATTGTGTAAGTAAATTTTAGTATTTTAACTCCTTACATGGTAATGAAAGTTTTCCATAGTAAAAACATTCATTACCATGTAAGGTGTTAAAATGCTAAAATTGACACGGTGATGCCTTTGGAGCAGGTACTTACCACAAAACGATTACAAGTAATTAGAAAATGTAGTCATTGTAAATCGCATGAAAAAACGTACACAGATTCCCCATCTTCACTGGAAGATGACTTATGAATTTGAAAGTATTTATATAACAAATTGTTAGTAAGACCATATTAGACTACTTCTATGTAATCCAGACGATATGTAGTAGTTATTGGAAAGTATATTGTTAGGTAAGTAATTACAATTGAAAGCCATTACCTAGTTTTTGCTGGGTTCATTATATGTATTAAATTAAATGAAGGCTGTTATCATTTATTTTCGACCAAACTTTAAATCTATTTAAAATTTTTAAATTTATTGTTCCATTTACTATGTGCCTCCACAAACTCAATAACAAAAGCTTTGAAAAAATGTCCACCTATTTAACCATTACATAAAAATTGAATTTACTCTATATTGAATTCAGTTTTCTAATTGTAAATGTTAAAAAAAAAAACTTTTCTCTTAATGACCATTTTAGACTATTAACTTGAAACTTTTTCAATTTCAATACGATTTAATAACGATGTCTATTATCAATGAAATTAATTTTTAGTATTATATTTTTTTCAAATGTTGTTTGTTGGCTTTTATTTAACATTGGTCGGCTTAACTTTTTGACCTCCTCAAAAAAAACAACAAATATTTTCCATATAACAGCCACAGCAACAAAACAAAATTCAACTCCATTAAACTCTTAACAATAAGTTTCAACAACAGCAAGGACAAACAACAAAAATAAATCCTTAAATAAACAATAACTACATGAAACGAAATCAAAAAAGTCTAATCAACAAATGAAATCTATGATAAATTCTTTAAAAGGCTCTGGAATGGAAAAAATAACTAACAAAATAATGGAACAAAAGAGTACTGTATAAGGTTTTAATATTGAACTTTTACCCAGACTTTGGAAAAACATTAATTAAAATGTTTGTTTCAAAAAAAAACTTGTTACATAAATATATATAAAATGTTAAATATTTACATTTTTACATTATATTTAAAATCCAATAAGAGGCTTTTTATGTAAAAAGTTAAATAAGTAAAAAAAGTCCTTAAAAGATATGTCTCATAAAAAAAGTTTTGAATATAAAATTATTACTTTTTTTCTTTCAAACTTGTTAAGATTTTTTATATGTATGTTTAAAATATTATTGTGTTAAAAATTTACTTTTATTGATAAATCTTTTTATTTACTTATAAAATTGTTTTATTTTTTTTTCACCATTTTATTGCAGAATTTATGGCAATGATACATTTACTTTGCATTTGGATCATGGTCGTGGCTTTGGAAAGGCTTTTCATGATGACTTAACCATTTTGGCACCCATGTTGCAGTGTTGTATGTTAAGAAAATCCACCGTTAAAAAATTATTAGAGTAAGTTGATGTGTGGGTTTTATGTTTGGGAGATGATGCAAAAGCTTAAGTCTGTTAAGGGTTATTTTTACTTAGGCAACAAAATGTATGTAAAAATACACTCTACTAAGTATCGAAATTGTTTGACTTTAAGCACTGTAAGCGTGGAGTTAGAGACAGTTTTCGGGTTAACAATTTTGGATTAAGTTAATTTAAGTAAATTTTGTTTGCTAGTATAAGCGGCCGATGAGTGTTGTTTCAACTTTAATAAGAAATGCCAAAGTGTTGGAGGTTTTCCAATTACAATGTGTAATTAAGCAATAACCAATTACAGTAACAATTACTTCTAATTGTTATTTAAGTTTTTTCAATTACAATTACGTGTAATGTGTAATTGAGCAATAAACAAAGAAAATTACATGTAATTGTAATTAAAGTCCACCAAATACATTTACTTGTATTTGTAATTTGGGTGTTAACACTTATTTTTAAATGTAATTGGCAAAACATGAAGTAGTTGTATTTTTTATACCCTACACCACTATAATGGGAGTGTATTATGCATTGATGCTGCTGATGTTTGTAACACCCAAAAATATTGGCCCTACACCCACCTTAAAGTATACCCATCGACACAGAATCACTTTCTGATAAGATATGTCCGTCCGTCCGCCTGTGTGTCCATGATTGGGGGAAGGGTAATCGTAATGATCGGGCCTCATTTGACCCTAGCCCCCATACCAAGTCCCCTTCAGAAAGAAAATTCACCTTTAAACACTAGTATCGCGATAATATTCTGCATAAATAACTTTAATGTCATCGTAAATTACTCTACGGGTAGAACCATATTTACCTTTGCACCCATGTAACCCCTCTTTCAAAAAATCACTTTTTTTTGACGACAAATTGTTAAAATATATCGGAATTAAGGTAAAATGCTTTATTATTAAAAAAATAATCCACATTTTTAACATACACACTGGTGTAGGGTATCATATGGTCGGCCATGACCGACTATACATTCTTACTTGTTACACCCTACACCACTATCGTGGGGAGGGTATTATACGTTTGTGCTGATGTTTGTAACGCATACAAATATTGGTCCTACTTTCTGAGTCGATTATGACATGTCCGTCTGTCCGGCTGGCTGGCTGTCCATGTATACCTTGTGCGCAAGCTACAGGCCACAATTTTCTAGATATTTTGAAAAAATTTGGACGAGCTTTTGCCACAAGGACTATTGAAAATGGTTTATTTCACCTAGCCCCAATACAACCCTTCATAATTATGTTAAATATTATAGTATCTCTACAAAAATCGGCAAAACTTAGTTCTATATATATCTTAATAATACTACAGATTTTCGTAATTATCGGACTTTATTTGATCCTAGCCCCCATACATAGTCCCCTTCAGAAAATTACTTGAATGTCCAAAATTTACTTATAAACACAAATATCGCGATAAAATTCAGAAATATAAAAATATTCACAAAATTTTATAGGGCTTGGTCCATATTTGCCTTTAGCCCCCCATATAAAGCCTCTTTCAGAAAATTAATTTTTCATCCATAAATTGTTGAAATGTATCGGAACAAGGTAATATTGAAGATAAATGTTTTATTATGAAAAATAAATCACATTTAATATTCATAACTGGTGCAGGGTATCATATGGTCGGTCACGCCCGACTATACTTACTTACTTGTTTTTCATTAATATTTGCTTGTAACATTTTTCATTTGAACATATTTTTTCTCAATAGATATCACAACGGACCCAAGCCATTATCACAAGTAATGCGCGAATCAATGAGTATTGATCCAGTGAGTCCGGTACTATGGGAACCACATTTGGAAGCTTTAGATCGCCGAATTGTTATCATCTTACAAGGTGTAAGAGATTGCGTTAAGAAAAATCCACCCGAAGAATTTGATGCATCAGAAGATAATGTATCATCATAGCGCTATAGTTTAAAGAAACTCAAACCAAACTTAAAACAATTAGTTTAAGCTTAAAATTAACCAAGGAAACAACAAAAATTATAAAAAAAAAATAAGAAAATAAGTAAATAATTGTTTTTGTTTATATGAAAATAGAAATACTATATAAAAAATATTTATATAATGTAATTTTTTGTTAAAATGTTAAATTAAAACTAGCATGAAAAAAATAGTAAAAAAAACTAAATCCTAACAACTAAAAATGAGCGCTAAAAGAGCTTTTCAAAAAAGCTTTCTTAGCTAATGCTCTCTATTGAAAAAATTTAATTACAAAACGAAAAAAAACAACAAATTTCATTAATTAGTTCTCAAAAGCTCTCGTTACAATTAGTTTTATATAGATTAATTAAAACCAACAATAATAACAACAATTTAAGCTTTAAAAGTGATAAATTTCTAAAAAAAACAAACAACTTCATCCATTAAAAAAAAACAACTTGTTATTAATTTGAACAAAAAGTTAAAAAACAATATTTATTTGTTTAACAAAAACTTAAAAAAGTTTTTTTTAAGCATCTGTTTATTTCAATATCTACCGTTATTTTTTGTCAACAACGTCTTGTTACTTTAGTACCTAATTTATGAGGACACGAGAAAGTCAAACAACACTAACATCAAGATCTTATATACTGGCAGCTATATATTTTTTAGACGTTGTTTTAAAAAAACTAAAGACAAAATATGTTAAAAAATAAAAAAACAGAAATATGTATAAAAAATATTTATTTTTTAGCTTAATAACACAAGGTGTTTCAAGCTTTAAAGTTTAACAAAAGAATACCAACTAACTTTATTTAAAAAAAAATACAAAAACAAAAAAGACTATATCATATTAAAACTAATATTTAACTAAGTACTACTACTATAACAAAACATACTATATTTAATATTATTTATCATTTAAAGTGTTGTCAAATTTGTATATCGGTCTTAGAAAATGAACTTAATTTCAAGCTGAAAAGTCTAAGTTATACATTTTTGAATATAATTCTGCTTTCCTTGAGACTCTGGTTTTATGTAAACTTTAGTCTCTTTAGCAAATTTGTAATGTTCGTCACTGAACCGGTCCATTGTAGAAATGACTACACCTGTAGATACCTATCACAGAAACTTTTCTCGCAGATCATTTGGCAACACTTATCATCCTCTTATTTTAAAGTTTTACCTATAATTTTTATATTGAAAGAAAAGAATATGTAAAAAAAACTTTATTTAATATTTCTTTTCTCCTTTTTCTCTTATTTTCCTCTTAGCATTATTAGAATATACCAAAGAAATATCAATCATTTTTGAAATTTCATTTTTAATAATTTCTTTTACTTAAATTACGTTGAAATAACACATACATACATTCATACAAATACATATACACTTATGATATCAAACGGAAAAAACACATACATATAAAATACATATTTTATCAATGAATCTTTAGCATTTTTATGTTTCTAATGTTAATTTTTTTCCATATTTCTAATGAACTAAAAATCGAAATCAGAAAAAAAAGTTAGAAGAAAAATAAATGTATATGAAGGAAAGAAATAAAGTTTATTTATAACGAAAGTACCTTATGTGTATGTTTGTTGTTTGAAATAAAAACAAAAATATATTAATGATTTATTAAAGATTAAAAGAACACAATTTAATGAAGAAAATTAATGTATGCAAATATTAGGGGTATTCAATAATTATTATATGTAAATTTATCTAGCATCTTATATTACATATTTATATATTTTATAAATTACTTTTATCAAATATAATTTTAACATACATTCAAAATGTGTTATTTTACCACCTCTCTTGAATACCTTTAATAATTTATGTTATTTTTTTTAAAATTCTATATGTAAAATTAACAATAACCATGCATATACATGTACATTTGTGTAATAATGACTATTAAAGACAATTTGTTTAATTAAGTTTGTGTTTAATTTGTTCTATTTTTATATACTTTTTTTCTAAATATTATTTTTTAAATTTGATTGTTTATATTTATAAATACTATGAAAACAAAAGAAAAAAACATTAGAAGAAACTAAAAAGGTTTAAACTTATTGTCGATGTTATTTAATTGTAATTAATTAGTAATGACTATTAATCTGATACAATCATTTATATGTATATTTTTAATTAGACAAATTAGCACTATTGTAAAAATAAATAAATTAAATTAATTAAAAATAAAACAAACAGAAAATATATATATATATATATATATATATATATATATATATATATATATATATATATATATATATATATATATATATATATATATATATATATTAAATATGTCAACGAAAAAAAAAAATAAATTATATAATGGAATAAATAAAAATATTTGACTGTTAAACAATTAATTAGACGGGTTTTTATTAAAAAAAAATATTTAGAAACATTTAAGAATATTTGTATAAACTTTTTTAGGTAAGGTATCAAATCATATACATAGTAAGAAATTATAGTCGGGCGATGCCGGCCATATAATACCCTACACCAGTTATAAAAATAAAATGTGATTTAGTGTTCATAATAAAGCATTTAAGTTGACTTTTATTTATTATTTTATTTAAAGCCATTTATTGTTGAATAAAATTGTGTACATTTAACTCATATTTTGAAGGGGGCTTTGTATAGGGGCTAGCGTCAAATGAGGCCCTATAATCGGAAAATTCATCAAGGTCATCAAAACTTTGCAACTTTTTGTCGAGGTACAAGTATGTTATACATAACTATGAACTTAAAATCCCTATTCGGGGGGTTCAGTTGTATGGGGGCTAGGTGAAATAATGGACTGATCTTAACCATTTTCGTCTCTAGTACAATCTTCTATTGTATTCTATGTGCGAAATTCTATTGAATTATCTTCAATTATCTGCGACCTGTAGTTTGATTACAAGGTTTACAAGACCTATTCGGGGGTTCAGTTGTGTAAGCGCTAGGTAAAATAATGGACCGCTCATTAGCATTTCATCCGTGAGACAATAGCAAATCATGTACCAAATTTCATTGAAATATCTTCAAAATTGCGACCTGTAGTTTGATTACAAGGTTTACATGGACAGACAGATAGTCGGATGGACGGGCATCGCTAAATAGATTTAGAAAATGATTCCAAGCCTAGGTGAAATAAAGGACCGATGTTAACCATTTTCAATAGGCTTCGTCCCTGGGACAATAGAGGATTATGTACCATATTTCGTTGAATTATCTCCAAAATTACTACCTGTAGTTTGATTACCAGGTGACATGACACCACATTGTTGGTGTATGGTGTAAAAACTTACAAACGTCTATAGCTCTTTAATTCGATGTAATTGGATTCAGACATAAAATACAACAAAAACAACAACTAAACTTTACCAGATTTTTGGAATTTTGACCTAATATATGACCAGCTAGGACTTCCAAACATATAATTTATTTAATGTTAATTAATAAAATATAATTTTATTAATTTTTGAAATGTATGTATGTATGTATGTATGTATGTATGTATGTATGTATGTATGTATGTATGTATGTATGTATGTATGTATGTATGTATGTATGTATGTATGTATGTATGTATGTATGTATGTATGTATGTATGTATGTATGTATGTATGTATGTATGTATGTATGTATGTATGTATGTATGTATGTATGTATGTATGTATGTATGTATGTATGTATGTATGTATGTATGTATGTATGTATGTATGTATGTATGTATGTATGTATGTATGTATGTATGTATGTATGTATGTATGTATGTATGTATGTATGTATGTATGTATGTATGTATGTATGTATGTATGTATGTATGTATGTATGTATGTATGTATGTATGTATGTGTGTATCTATCACATTCTATCTACTACGTCATCAAAAAATGATTGCAAATTTTGCCCAACTTGATTTTCATCGAAATTACAAATCTTAATACCAGGCTCGCAGAAATTTCAGCTGAGTGTTTTTTTGTAAAATTATTTAATAACTACACTACCAATAAATAACTTAATAAATAATTAAAATAATTAAAGTGTCACATACCTTGAGGCTTAAACAAATATGTGAATATAGTAATGCCTTAACGTATGCATTGATTTTCAAGGACAAATAAATTTACACAGTATTTATTATTTTAAGCAAAATGGTATATGCAGCTTACTAAAAATTATGTTCGGCTGGTATTAAGATTTCAGTTTTCAACGAAATCGAAGTAGAGTAAATTTTGCAAATCAATTTTTCGATGACGTCATAATAAAGCAATGACATTGTGTGTGTATCGAGTATATTCAAATATGGTTCGTGGGTTTGTTTTATTACTTTTTTTGTTACCTTTTTTTGTTTGGATAAGTAAAAAAAAACAGAAGTAAGCAATGGAATATCGAGACGAGAATAGGACGGACGAGAAGCCTACTTAGAAAGAAAAAGTCGGAGGTTAGTATGATAGTACGTATTCACTATACAAACTTGGAAGAGTGGATTATAGATAATGTATGTATGTAAGAATGTGGCTTACTGTTAACTTTAATTTTTTTAAAACAAGTAATGAGCTTCATCTGTGCACAATCTTTGTTTTTTTTTTATAAATCAAAATAATATTCCCTTTTCCCTCCTCTAAACTTCCTTGCTGTGTATTGGTATGCGCACTTTCTTGCATGGGTTACCTGACCCAAGGCGTTTTCTGGTCTTGATCAAGATTTCTTTAAACTTGATCCTAAAGGTAGGTATGTAACAGATTCTACAGTGGATCCATTGGAAACACTAGGAACCACATTGCTCCTCGAGGCCACACTGCACGAGCTATTGCATTTAGGTAAAAGGCCAATGCAAATAGACCAATAATAACCAATACAAATAGAGGTATACTTAAGATAATAAAAACAATGTGAAATAAAGATACAAATAAAGAAAATTTTTAAGTTTTTTATTCACTTCAAGATCTGAAACAATTCCATTTCAGTTTTAGATCAATTCTCTTCAGTTCTAGTTCAGTTTTAGTTCTGTTCTTATCTTAGCTAGAAAATAATTTACTATAGAAAAGACAAGAAGCCTTAAATGTAGAGGAAATTTCAAAAAATTATGAGATAAAATTGAGTTTCGTAGGGAAATCGTTCTATTTTTTTCGGAAATTCCCGAGTTTGAAGCAAAAAAAAAAAAAAAAAATCTATACATAAACAACAATATTTTATATTTATTTTTTTGTTTGTTTTAATCTCGAAAACCACTGGCCGAATCTGGTTGGAAACTCACCTTTCTGGTAAATTCCCATGCTGAATCCGAAAATGCATTCGGAATGGGCCTAGGTCCATTGTTTCATCAAAATTCCCGAAATTGTTTTATTTTGAACAATTTGTATTATTATTTCGGGATCTTAAGGCCGAGAGCAACTAAAATTTAAAATCTATGCTGAATCCGAAAATGGTTTCAGAATTGAGCTAGGTCCAATATTTCATAAAAATTTCAGCACAAACATTTTGAACAATATATTTCACGAAAGTTCGTTTCACATCAAGATTGCTAGCAAATTTTCCAGAGAAAATTTTGGAAAATTTTGATATGAAAATGGACCTAAGTCCATTGCTTCATCAAAATTCCCGACATTTTTTTATTTCGAACAATTTGAAATTTTGAAATGACACAAAATTTTGTAGTAAAATCAGCCTGAAATTTTGATGAAATATTGGTCTAAGGTCCACTATGAGTTCATTCTCGGATTCAGCATGGGAATTTACCAGAATCTTAATCTCTTAAACTACAGACATAATCTGGTTTGAAGGTGATTAATAATAAAAAATTACATAAAAAATCCTTTCTCAATAAGATAATAAGAACTATGTTTTATACAAGCCTTGATGAACTTATTGAATTTCATAATAATTGATCCTCATTTAACCATAGCTCTCATACATATGCATCCATCAAGTTTTATGGCTTCTTTCAACAAATTAGTTTTTCGTCAGTAAATTTATTAAATATGTTGAAACCAAGATAAATTCCACCTAATTGCTTTACTATTGAAAATAAATAGGTCCGACATTCATGAATTTTTTCGATTTTTTTTTTATTTTCTTAAAACTCGGAAACTACTGGCCATTCATGTAAATTCTCACGCTGATTCCGAAAATGGATTCAGAATGAACCAATATTTCATCAAAATTCCTGAATTTAAATTTTATATTCAAGACTAGGCCCTATGCTGAATCCGAAAATGAAATCAGAATTGTGCTAGGTCCATTATTTCATCTAATTTTCTAAAAGAAAATTCAGAACAATTTTAACATGAAATTTCGTTGCACATATAATTTCTTCTCAATTCAGCGGTTTTTGTTTTTGCTAGTAAGTATTAAAATTAGTCAAGACAAGAACAATCATATTTGCACCATTTAGTATTGGCCCTAGGTTCAACATTCATCAAAATTTCTGATTTTTTTTAATTTTTTTCAAACTCGGAAACTAGTAGCCAAATGTGGTTGGAAACTTACCTTTCGGGTAAATCTCCATGCTAAATCCGAAAGTGGACTTAAAATGGACCAATTTGTGGTATTATCTCGGGATCTCGAGGCCAAGAGTGACTGAAATTTTGTATTCAAAACTAAAACTTATGCTGAATCCGAAAATGAATTTAGAATTGAATAAGGTCCAATATTTCATCCAAAGTCCCAATCAAAAATTTTAGAAAAATTTTCCCACGAAATTCATTTTACATAGGATTTGTTCTCAAATCAGCGGTTCTTGTCTAGGCTAGTAACATACTCACATGAGTCATGTGAGCAACTTGATGTGAATTTAAAGTCAATATGAACATTGGAAACATTTTCAGTTCTTCCGCATTTCGATGTGTTACAAACGTAATGACAAACGCAATATAACCCCACCTTTTTTGCTTATGGGTATAAACATATGTTATCTATGATTATAAAGTTTTCCTATTAAAATCAACATTTAAAGGGAAAATCCTAAATTCATAAAAATTTAGTACAGGTTTCCTTTGAAAAGGGACTCTTTGGGATCAAGCTCTTTTAGAAGCGATTCAACGGATTCAAGTGATATGTGGCCTATTTTCCTATATTTCTATGATAACCCAAAAATCGGCTATAAATAGGACCTTAAATAAGAATCCAACTAAAGTTATATAAAAATTTACGCTTTTTATTCGGGTAAATTCGACGAGTATTTTTTATTTGTAAATTAAATATTTCCTTAATTCTTATTTTATTATTTTAATTTAATACCAAGGTAAAAGTTTTTAATAACCTGTCTGCAGCGAATTTTTATACCCTACACCACTTTAGTGGGGAGGGTATATTGGATTTGTGCTGATGTTTGTAACATACAAAAATATTCGTCCTAGACCCACCTTAAAGTATACCAATCGGCTTAGAATCGTTTTCTGAGTCGATTAAGCTATGTCCGTCCGTCCGTCCGTCCGTCCGTCTGGCTGGCTGGCTGGCTGGCTGTCCATGTAAACCTTGTGCGCAAGGTACAGGTCGCAATTTTCAAGATAATTGGATGAAATTTGGCACGCACGTTTTATTTGACCCAAGGACGAAGCCTATTGAAAATGGTTAAAATCGGTCCATTATTTCACCTAGCCCCCATAGAACAGAACCCCCCGAAAAGGGCTTCTGAGCTCATAATTATGTCAAATATACAGATATATCGATAAAATACGGCACAACTAAGTTTTATAGAAGTCTTGATGACCCTGCCAAATTTCATAAAGATCGGGCCCCATTTTACCCTAGCTCCCATACAAAGTCCCCTTCAGAAAATTACTTGAATGTCCCAAATTAACTTATAAACACAAATATCGCGATAAAATTCAGCACCATAAAATATTATGTAAATATAAATATATTCACAAAATTTTATCGGGCTTGGTCCATATTTGCCCCTAGCCCCCATATAAAGCCTCTTTCAGAAAATTAGTTTTTTATCCATAAATTGCTTAAATGTATCGGAACAAGGGAATATTGATGATAAATGCTTTATTATGAAAAATAAATCACATTTAATATTCATAACTGGTGTAGGGTATCATATGGTCGGCCACGCCCGACTATACTTTCTTACTTGTTTTTTATATTTTTGATGTTGTTTTTAACACAGATAAAAACTTAAAACTTTTTACCCGCATAACATAATTCTAGCAAAAAAATCTGTTAGATTCTTTAGTAATGAAGTCGCAAGCACAAGTTAAGTAAAATAATTTAAAGCATAGGAATTTTCAGTTTTGTACAAATATTTGAAGCGCAACTAGTTTATTAACTGGAGGATTAAGTCATTTGCAATAAGCAAAGAAAAAATGCTTCCAAAAAGTAATATTTATGTGATGAGTTTCCATTTCAAAGCTGCTTTACTAAACTTTAACAGCAGCTTAATATACACTTTAAAACTGACCCTAGAAAATTCTTTGCACAACGTCAGATGAATGATAAGGAAACAGAAACAGAAATTTAACACTTCAAAATTTCACACACACATACATTTGTATGTATATATGTATACTTACTTACATACATATAACAATAAATAAAGGAAAAAGTTACTAATAAACTCTTCTGAATATGACGTAACACAAACAATTTGCAAACAAAAAATTTAAAAATGCTTATGAAAAACTTCATTCACTAAATTACACAAAAGGTTTTCCGCCTGTACTGGTGTAAACATCGATTTGCAGGTGTTTAAGATTTATTAACTTTAAATCAAAAAGGGTTTATCGCCTTCAAATTTTGAATTTGAATAAAAGTAGTTTAGATTTTTTTTTTAATAATTTGTTATAAATACTTACTTTACTTTGGAGTGAAAGAACAAATACTTAAAGTGCTTATGTTGAACGAATTTTATACAAAAGATATTTCTCTAAAAATGTAAGAAGGTTTAAAAATACAAACTTTATATGTAAAGTTTAAAGCTTCAATGCTAAAAGATGTTTGGGGAATTTCATGTCAAGTGACCCAACTTTTAAAATTGATGTCTTCCGATCTGGATGAAATTTGCACTAAGGTTAGTACTATAGTAAATAGGATAGTGGCCAGACACAAATTTTCAGTTCTGTCGGTCAAGAACTAACGGAGTCAGAGGGGATCAAAGTTGGACATTTTGGACTAGACTATAGACTAGACTAAGACTTCACTATAGACTAGACTAAGACTTGACTATAGACTAGACTATAGACTAGACTATAGACTAGACTATAGACTAGACTATAGACTAGACTATAGACTAGACTATAGACTAGACTATAGACTAGACTATAGACTAGACTATAGACTAGACTATAGACTAGACTATAGACTAGACTATAGACTAGACTATAGACTAGACTATAGACTAGACTATAGACTAGACTATAGACTAGACTATAGACTAGACTATAGACTAGACTATAGACTAGACTATAGACTAGACTATAGACTAGACTATAGACTAGACTATAGACTAGACTATAGACTAGACTATAGACTAGACTATAGACTAGACTATAGACTAGACTATAGACTAGACTATAGACTAGACTATAGACTAGACTATAGACTAGACTATAGACTAGACTATAGACTAGACTATAGACTAGACTATAGACTAGACTATAGACTAGACTATAGACTAGACTATAGACTAGACTATAGACTAGACTATAGACTAGACTATAGACTAGACTATAGACTAGACTATAGACTAGACTATAGACTAGACTATAGACTAGACTATAGACTAGACTATAGACTAGACTATAGACTAGACTATAGACTAGACTATAGACTAGACTATAGACTAGACTATAGACTAGACTATAGACTAGACTATAGACTAGACTATAGACTAGACTATAGACTAGACTATAGACTAGACTAGACTATAGACTAGACTATAGACTAGACTATAGACTAGACTATAGACTAGACTAGACTATAGACTAGACTATAGACTAGACTATAGACTAGACTATAGACTAGACTATAGACTAGACTATAGACTAGACTATAGACTAGACTATAGACTAGACTATAGACTAGACTATAGACTAGACTATAGACTAGACTATAGACTAGATTATAGACTAGATTATAGACTAGACTATAGACTAGACTATAGACTAGACTATAAGCTAGACTATAGACTAGACTATAGACTAAACTATAGACTAGACTATAGACTAGACTATAGACTAGACTATAGACTAGACTATAGACTAGACTATAGACTAGACTATAGTCTAGACTATAGACTAGATTATAGACTAGACTATAGACTAGACTATAGTCTAGACTATAGACTAGACTATAAACTAGACTATAGACTAGACTATAGACTAGACTATACACTAGACTATAGACTAGACTATAGACTAGACTATAGACTAGACTATAGACTAGACTATACACTAGACTATAGACTAGACTATAGACTAGACTATAGACTAGACTATAGACTAGACTATAGACTAGATTAAGTTAGATAAAGTACCGAAAGTGTCGTAGGGGTACGCGGTATTTTTCGATATCAAAAAGTACTGAGGTACATAATTTCTCTTGCCTGACATAATTTTATATAGAATCTAAAGACGTGCACAAAACCACAATAATGCGGCAAGTGGCTAAAAAATTTTGTGTGCTTATGATGGCGCACACGATATTTTTTTAACAAATTGTCGCATTATTGTTGTCTTGTACAGGCCTTTAATAGAAACCACAAAATGAGATCTACTTACTCTTACGTACTTTTTAATTTTCTACTTCCACTTGAGGTTTAATGATCTCATTTCGTAAGAGAATCATGTAGCACACTCTCTTTCTCTCTCTCTCTCTCTCTCTCTCTCACTTTAATATATTTAATCGAACAACTATTAGTATTTATTTTTAAATAAGTAATATGTACTAATAACAAATTCATACCGGCTGTATAAAATATAGGAATCTGAAAAGAAGAACTGAAAACAGTATTTGCTGGACAAGCGTGCTAAGCAGTCGTAAATCATT
Organism: Lucilia sericata; assembly: GCF_015586225.1. Taxonomy (NCBI): domain Eukaryota; kingdom Metazoa; phylum Arthropoda; class Insecta; order Diptera; family Calliphoridae; genus Lucilia; species Lucilia sericata. The sequence continues at coordinate 655,922 of NW_023994128.1, forward strand.
CGAGAGGTCTGTTTAGTATTAAGTAAACAACATCAACAATGATAAAAAATAATAAAATCAATCCAATCATTAGTAGTTTAAGTAAATAAAATTGTGTATGTGATAAGAGTGTGATTTGCATAAATATTATGAAATTTTAAGATTGTTTAAGCGCTTGCGATTAAAAAGTCTCATATACATAAATTATTAAGTGCCTATCAATTAATTAAAGTTATCAAGTATAAAATAATACATATAAGTATGCACATTTATCAGCTTACATAATTAACATATTGGATAAATAGAATAGAAAATGCAAATAAATATTGTATATATCCAAGACAAATAGAACAATTGTATTCAAACTATTCGAATTAGTAACACACTATATTGAACTACAATAATTTATATATGTACGTGTAAAGTGAATTATTGTGGCCTTTATGAATGGTGGAGTACAGAGAATCACTTAATCGACAAATGTGTAAATAATGTAAAGAAAGTTTATTGTCAACTTTGTTCATTTAATTTTATAAGTTTTATGTTATAATATGTTTTATGAAAACAATTTTTCAATGTAGTTTTTTTCGCTTCTTGCGTGTATGTCCTATAAAGGTTTGAACATACATATGGGCGGACTGATGTAGCTAAATCGTCTTATATGGAATCAAAATAATCGAAGTGTTACAAATGTAATTACAAAATAAATATATAATTTTTATATTAGGTACCGAAATACCCAGCAAAAACTGGGTAATGGCTTTCAATTGTAATTACTTACCTAACAACACACTTTTCAATGACTACTACCTATCGTCTGGATTACATAGAATTAGTCCAATAAGTCCTTACTAATAATATGTTATATACTTTCTAATTCATTAGTCATCTTGCTAGTAAAAGTATGGAAGCTGTATACGTTTTTTCATGCGATTTACAATGACTACTTTTTCTAATTACTTGTAATCGTTTGTGGTAACTACTTGCCTCCAATGACATCACCGTGTTAAAATAATTACTTAAAATGCTATTTTGTAAGCAAATTTTAGCATTTCAACCCCTTACATGGTAATGAAAGTTTTTACTGGGTAGTAAAACTTTAACTGAAAGGTTGATAAAAATTTGTAGTAAGACAAAACTGCAAATTGATTGGATATTTTCTGTATATGTTTCCGATCATAATGAATTTGACCAAAAATCATACAAGTTATGGAATATCAAACACATAATTCCCCCTTATACAGTGTAGGGTATTTTATTAAAACAGCTGTATGGAATTTTTTATTTGATCATATTTATGTAATATTGTATTATTTTAAGTAAACTATCATATTTCTGGTTTACTTTTATATTTATTTGGTTTTACTTAACAATGTGATCGGTCACCTATTTATATAAGGTAATTAATTAAATTGAACCGGTTTCCAAAGCAGGTTTAAATAGTTTACTACTGTTGGTTTTTTCTATAAAACCCAACTTTTAAAGAAACCGGGATTCCGGTTAACAGAACATTTACCAATTCGATACAAATATCTAAGTTATACTGCCTTATGCAAAAAGCGATTATTAACAATGGTTGTTAAAACCTGTTTTTATATGGAAAAAGTGTGTAGTAAACCATTATTAAATTTAATAATCGTTTTTGCATAAGACAGTTAATGTATAAGGATCAGTTAATTATATTAACTAATTCTTTGTAAAAATTAAAAAAAATGGATAATATTTTTTGCTTTAAAATGAGCAACTCAACGCGTCTTTGAAAGACCTCTCATGGTTTTAATTATGCATATAGTGTCTTTAAAATAAATATGAAGAAAATCGCAAAAACCTCTAAAAAGAACTCATTTATATTTCGATCTAGTTCACTAAATATTGAAGCACCGTTAAAAATTTTGAGAAACTTTTTCTAATATTTAATTCATTCATATTAGTTGGAAACATCGAAAACTTTTTGAAGCTCCACCCTAATGTATATACATACATTTAATTATTAACAAATTGACAATCACTTTAAAATTGGCAAATACTTCAAAGAAAATTTCAGTTTGGAACAGTTAAACACTTTATTAATTTCCACGTGTACTCTGAAAATGTGTAATTTGAGATCTTCAAAAAGCAATTGTATTAAAGATATGCATTTACGGTAAACTGTTGATGTAGATGCACAATTTTGTTCAGTGTATCCAACTCTAAAATTATTCTTTTCCATTATGTACTTTGTTTTGGAAATTTAAATTTTTCACTATTTAAAATAAATAATATTAAAACAGGTAAGAAAGTATAGTCGGGCGTGGCCGACCATATGATATTTTTCATAATAAAGCATTTATCTTCAATATTCCCTTGTTCCGATACATTTAAGCAATTTATGGATGAAAAACTAATTTTCTGAAAGAGACTTTATATGGGGGCTAGGGACAAATATGGACCAAGCCCGATACAATTTTATGAATATATTTATATTTACATAATATTTTATTGTGCTGAATTTCATCGCGATATTTGTGTTTATAAGTTAATTTGGGACGTTCAAGTAATTTTCTGAAGGGGGCTGAAAAAGTGGTTTAGGGTGGTTTAGGGTATAACTACTGAAAATGCGATTCTATGAAATATGTATAAATAAATAAAAATTTATTTAAATTCCTTTGTTTCTCCGTATTTGAATTTTGTGACATCCGTCAATAAAATTGCATGTCATTTCGATGAGCGTCTTTTGGTCTGTCTATTCAAATTTATTTATTTAATAATAGTCCATACATATACAGGGATATTTAAATGTAATTTTTTTCTAATCAAGTATAGGTAAATAAATAAATTTAGTTTCGATGTTTATAATAAAACCAACAAAAAAGTTACTCTCGCATCATCCTTCAAGTAAATGAGCGATATGAACTCTTTTTTTTCATTGTTGTTTCATTATTAATTAAAGTACGAAGTTTTATTAACTTTTTCAACGTTTTTCTTCTTTTCATTAAAGTAAACATGTCACCGTCGTCATCATCAACACCTACATCTTCTTATTATACCGTTGACATACGTTCTGATACGGTAAGTTTGCCCACTAATGAAATGCGTCAAGCTATGTTTGAGGCAAAAGTTGGCGATGATGTTTATGGCGAAGATCCAACAGTTTTGGAATTGGAAAAAAAGTGTGCCTTGTTATTTGAAAAGGAAGCTGCTCTGTTGGTACCTAGTGGAACAATGGCAAATTTATTGGCAAGTAAGTAATATCACCATCAAAGCTTATGTGTGTATGTGTAAAATTTAAAGTAAGTTATATATGGACTTAGAGTTTAATGGATCTTGAGAGATCTTGGTTCCAACAAAACGTTTAACTTATTGCTTTCTTGCTTTCCAAAAAATATTTTTTATTTATTCTTATGTATCTTTGTTTCCATGTCGAAAATGTTGTTAAGCTTTAATTTTCTCTTTTCTTCATAAATCGTTTTTCTTCTACACTTTAAACGAGTAACATTAAGTTGTCCTTATTAATATGTATGTACCACAATTGACAAAATGGCTACATCGGCAACACACAATTTAAAATTTTACCATCACATTAAATTATTTTTAAATTCAAGCACTACACAAACATTTCTCTCTGTATCTTCTGCAGTAATGGTTCACTGTCATCGACGCGGTACCGAGGCCATCGTTGGTGACCTCTCCCATACATTTCTCTATGAACAGGGTAAGTGAGCGAGTAAGCAAGCAATTCATTGCCAGTCATTTAATCTTTGAACAACTTTATATTTACAGCTGGTGCAGCACAAATTGCCGGTGTACAATTAGCAACAATTAAAAATAAAACAGACGGCACATTTTGTCTCCGCGAAATGCAACATAAAATGAGACTTTACGATGACTGCCATGAACCCGTTACGGCGCTGGTTATTGTCGAAAATACACACAACATGTGCGGTGGCAAAGTGTTACCCCTCGAATGGTTGAATGAACTGGCTGGCATTTGTAAAAATCCCGCAAAGACAAATGGCAAAAATATTGCCCTCCACATGGATGGTGCTCGGGTATTTAATGCTGCGGCATATTTAAAAGTGCCTGTGGCACGTATAACAAAGGATTTCGATTCGGTGTGCTTTTGTTTGAGTAAAGGTCTATCGGCACCAGTCGGTTCAGTATTGGTGGGAACAAAAGCTTTTATTAGAGAGTAAGTAAAACATTAAAATTCATTCAGTTACACATAAATTTTTGTATACATTGACATAACAGCAAACTATAAATTTTGTTGTTAAAAAGTATATTGTAAATAATATACATAAAATGTAATGAATGGTTTAATGAATTGGTTTAAAAGAAGTGGTTTACTAAGTATTACATGACAAGAGTTTATAGAAGACTATTTATAACGTACAACTCTTTACACTGTTGGTTTTCATTACAGTCTTGTGTCTGAAGCTTAAAAACGACCTACTTGAAATTATTTTCCATCCGGCCTTAAATAATTAGTTTTTTATGGCGTTTCAATCCTAATTTTCGTTGTCGCTTTCTTGTATGAACTGTTTTTCGTTGCAAATATATGAAATTTCATTTTAGAGCCTATTAAGCAAAATTGAATGGAATTTAGCAAAACTTGTTAAGTTATATTTTACTAGCATACCTACCATTTGAAGAATGGAAAAGTACCAAAGAGTACCCACTTACAGAATATTATTCAGTCAAGAAAAAGTACTAAAAGTGGAATAAATTCTACCTCAGTGGAAAGTACAAATAAAATGTTGTCTAGAAAAATTGTGCTTTCAAAAAGGTACCAAACAATTTACTCGAATTTGGTCTTATATAGGCCTTAGTACTCGAATTCCAAAATAATATATATATAATAATAATATACCAATAGCTTACTTTGTGTGAGTAAATAAACTACTTTTTTAAATTTTATAAAAATTGGTTTGAATAAAATTTCCCGTTTTTCCCCTTTTTGGTACTTTTTTGTGAAACAGCAAACATTTTGTTTCAATAAATATTACAGAGTTAGTTCGTAATTTAATAGGTATAATTCAATAAACCGAAAAAGTTTTCTTAATGTGCTAAAAAAAAGTACCAAAAATACAGTTTTCTCCCTTTTACATCCGAAAGAGGCTGAATTTTAAAAAATTACGAAACAGGTGTCTCCTAATTTTGGGAGAAATATTCAAAATATATACAAAAGTGTTATTTTGTTTATTAGTTAAAAAGTTATAAAGGGCCAAAAAGGTACCAAAATCACCTTTGTTACACATTTTCACCCCTTAAGAGTACGAATTTCAAAAAAGTGCCAGACTCCCAACTTCTTATTTTAAGAGTAGATACATATGCATTTAAAAGTTTTCTTGTATCACTAATATTAGGTAAGATAATTAAGAAAACCTCTTTTACCCGCTTTTTCCCTTTTTTACCCCTAAATGCACAAATTTCCAAAAATCCCTCTTTAGTGGATCTCTATAACCAAAAACACATCTACTGTCAAAATTTCATGATTCTAGGTTCAGCCGTTTGGGCTGTGCGATGATGAATCAGTCAGACAGTAACGCTACTTTTTTATATACATAATATAGATTACAAGAAAAATTAATCTTCTAATTATCGAAAATCTTTTTAATCCTCATTAATATTTAAGAAATAGTACATATGCAAGCAGATCTGTACCATATGCATACATAATTGTTTAGTAGTGAGTACTAACTTAAGATGCATATTTCTTTAATGGTACTAAACAATTTGTAATGCATCCAAGCCCAGCCGGTGAATTTATTTGATTTCTTTGACATTTATGGTATGGATACATTGCACATTTATTTTAGAACTTTCTTTCTAGCTTAAACCACAAAGTAAAGGAAAATAGCATGCGCGTACAATATATAATTAAAACATGGGGTAAATCGGCAACACTTTCTTAAGAAATTTTAAAAATATGTACATATATACATATAAACTAAATTGACAGCTTTAAAATCTGACACCCTTAACAATTTTCTATATGGAGTAATTAAATTTGTTTACTTGTTTCTTTATTCTACATATGAAACAATGTATGTACATTAGGGTTTCCCATTCGTATGAAACCCTGTTTCATTTTAAGATACCATTTCTCAACGGATAAAAAGGATTTGCGCGATTCTAATGACAAATTTAACATACCAGAGGTGATCTACTTTGTGGACCACAGGCTACGTCCGTAGTGAAGTTCAAATGAAGTTAAAATTCAAAACTTAAATTAAAAAGCACTTCCTCTTTATGCACGTAATATTTCATTTGAATGGGACAAACCTTTTAAAAGTTACAGAATTAATTCCCTTTTTTATTTCCACACCAATGTGTGACATTGAAAGCGGCTTTCGTATAATTTCTGAAAAAAAATTATAAAACCTCAAAAAGAAGTTTTTTTATCATTTGAAACAGCCCACCAAATATTGAAGTTAGAACTAAAAATCAGCAACTTACATTTTGGGGACACCCTAGTTCACATATGTTTGTAAGTCGGCAGACGACATTTATCTATTTTAGCAGTTTATTATGTTCTTTATTTATAAAATGTTTTCGTTTTTCTCTATTTTTTTTTTGCATTTTCCAGAGCTCGTCATTTACGTAAAGTTTTAGGTGGTGGTATGCGTCAATGTGGCATTTTAGCTGCTGCCGGCTTAGTGGCACTTGAGACAATAGTACCACGCTTGAATGGGGATCACGAAAGAACAAAACGTATCGCAGAAGGTAATTTATATTAAGAAGACAAAAAAAGAACACAAGCAACAGCAAAAAAGACACGTACATATATTCATTCTGATGGAAAAATACTCATGCATACACTAACTCATTCATTCACTTTCTAAAATTTTGAGAAACATATAGACAAATGTCTACAGACGATGTGAATACACACACACACACAGTTCATTTTGTCTTACTCTAGTCCTTTATGTCCTTTTGGCAATGCAGTAATTCTGTTTTAAATGAACATAAACATACCACTGTTACACATACAGTTAGGCCTAAAGGACCACTTTTACCATTACACTTTACACTAAACAATCAACATTGACTCTTCCCGTTCTCTTCAGTTCCTTTGTAATAAGCGTCTGTATTTGCGAACAAATAAAAGAAAATTTAAACAAGCAAGAAAGTATAGTCGGGTATTCCCGACTATCTTGATAACCTACACTACTACTGTGAGAAAATTGATATAAGTAAATGATAATTTTAACAGTAATCGACGTGGTTATGAAACGTGTATAAACACATAAATATATTGAAAATTTAGCAACGAGATTAAAGATCATAAATAACTTGTTAGTCTAGATTTAGATCTTTGCAAAATTGTATAACTATTGCTTCATATACAACTTCAGTTATAAAAGGAATTTCTAGGGGGGACAACCATATATCAATAGGCTTAGTACCTTATACGATGTTGTACCAAATTTGATCGAGTTATCTGACCGTCTGTAAAGCCAATTGTCGTTGTAATAGTATGGGGTATTAAAATGCTATGGTTAGTTGTGTAATTAAGATTACTAGTGTGGTTTAAAAATTTGTTGGTTTTAAAAACCAGACTTAAAATTTTCCAATATCCCTCAATTTCGATTGTATTTACCTACTGGCGCCAAATAAACTAAATTAAGTAATGTTCATAACAAAAACGTTATTTATTTAACATTTATTAAAAAAATAAATATGTAGCACTCACCTAATATCAAGTCTGACTATGGTAAATGATGCCATTTTGCACTTGAGTTGCAATTCGTTATGTTGACTTGAATTGAGCTGTATGTAACTGTATGTGTTTCATTTTCATTTTTTTCCAACTGTTTCCTTTTCACTTCATCCTTTTATTGCTGTTCATAAATGTTATGGAGTATATGTATGTGTGTATGTGTTTGTCTAAGTTTTAAGTCTATAAAGTATACTTGTATGAATCTGTTCATTTTAATTTTCTTCTTTTGTCAAGCTTTACATAATCTACACAGTCCCAACTTTAGTGTTGACCTAGCAAATGTTCACTCTAATATACTGTTGATTCATATGGTTAATCCAAAAATAACTGCCAGTGACTTTGCTAAACGTTTGGGTGAAGTAACAACTCAAGAACTTCAAGATGGTTTAACGACAAAAACAGACGATGGCAGTCAGGGTATTGTATTGAAGGTCAGTGCCCGTGACTGGGCATATGCACGCATTGTATTGTATCATCAAATTACGGATAAGGATGTTGACTATGTGATTAAAAAATTTGAGTATGTCGTTAAGGAATTTGATGGATTGTTATAAGTCGTATATATGTAGTATTGTATAATAAATATACAAAATATTAATATGTTGGTTTAACATAGAAACTATTGTAAAATATATGTATAAATTTCTAGAAGAAAACCATGGTATACTTATGCATGTCCAGACATGTCTGTACTAGTTTTAAATAATACATGTAAGTATTTGTTTAATTATATTGCATATCAGTTAAACCTTTATAATTGGGTACGTTCTTAAATGCAGATATTACATCAGTGCTTCCTATTCGGAAAGGCCCTTATATAAGTCACCTTTAATGTTCCATAAGCCTTTTTAAGGAAAGTATGTTTTTTTCCTCTGTGTGAGAAATAAAATTTTAAAAAATTTTAAGTACCTAAGAACAAAGTCTGTTTCATTGGAAACTTCGAAGATTCTAACTATAATAGTTTTTCAGATATACATTTTTTACATTTTGGGGATGCCACTCAAATTATTGTCCCAAACGTTAATTTAGATTTTAATGTAACCTATAATAGTTTCCCAGATATACGAAATTTTGTATTTGATTCATATGGGAGATGCCAAGGTCCCATTGAAAGTCCGCCCATTTTTCTCTAAATGTTCACATAAATGTCAAAGTTTTCTAGCTCTAATAGTTTTACAGATATATGCATTTATATATTTAATTCATATGGGAGGTTCAAATATGCTAGTCCGGCAATTTATTAGCCAAAATTTGACATTGATGTCAAAGGATAGTTTCCCAGACATACGATTTTTTGTACTTATTTCATATGGGAGGTACCAACACACACCCCCCCCTTAATGAAAGTTCGCCCATTTTCCCCAAAATGTTTAAATAAATGTTAAATTTCTTCGTGCTAAATTTGAAGATTTTAGGTCTATTGGTTTCCAAACGAACGACAACGCCAATTTATTTCCATGGATGTTAAAGATGTTCTTGCAAAATTTAAGGATTTTAGCTCTAATAGTTTTTCAAATATACGAATATTTCTATTTAATTCAAATGAGGGGTTCCAAGTTTCAAAGATAAGCGAATTTTTCTATTTATTTCATATGGGAGGTGCCACGCCCCTACTGATAGTATGCCTCTTTTTCCTTAAATAATCATATTGACACTAAAGTGGTTCCAACAAAATTTGAGGACTCTATCTGTTATATTTTCTCAGATTTACATTTGAAAGGTGCCACGCCCACTATAGCCATTCCACCCATTTTATCCAAAAATATTCTTATGGATTTCAAAGTTGTCCATACAAAAATTGAGGACTCCAACTCTTGCAGTTTCTGAGATATGCGACTTTTAATACTTGAAATTTTGAAGTTAAAAGTAGCTTATAGTTCCTTCCAGATATACAGGAAGACACTGTGAAAATTTCTGAAAAATCAGTCCAGCCGTTTAGCTGTCTATAAAGTCCGAACTTACAAACACACATTCATTTTTATATATATAGATGCTAGTCCTCCAATATTTTCACAAAATAATCATATGGATGTCAAAATTGTTTATAAAAATTTGGAACTCTAGTTGTACCATGTTCCGAGATATTCGAGTTTTAAAGAAGTGGGCGTGGCACCCCTCCCACTTGCAATTTTAAAATAAAAAGTAGACTATAGTTCCTTCCAGATATAGAGGAACATACGCTGAAAATTTCAAGAAGATCGCTTCAGTGGTTTAGCCTCCTATAAGGTACAAACAAACAAACATACATTGATTTTTATATATGTATGTATATAAAATATATATATATATAGATTTTTATATATATAGATACATAGAGTAAAAAGAACGAGAAAAAATAGGTAAATAATTAGTGTATTCTTATAATTGGTTAATTTATGACGAATATTTAAATATTTTAATTTAAGTTTCAATTTCCACAAAAATATTTTATTCAAGAATTCTTATGATTCCCACCAACATTAACTTTTTTAGAAAAAAAGTTTTGCGACTCTTTGTTAATTTGTGATAAATATTAAAAGATGTAAATTTAAGTTTCAATTTCCACAAAAAAATGTATTTATACTTGTACTTTGTTGGGCTCTAATTTTCTAAAAGCACATTAAGGTATTTAAATATTTATAAACTATGGCTTATTATGATTTAAGACAATAATTAAATTGTTGAAAGGCAATTATAATATTAAGCAGTAAAATATTTAATACAAAACGATTATTTTAAGCACACTTCAAAGGAGGAAATTCAAAGTGAAAAGATTGTGTAAAATTTGAAGTAAATAGTTGTGTGGAAAACATTTTAAACTAAATAGGAATTCTATTGTATTGCCAGTTATGATAATCAGCAATAGTTTAGTGTGACTTTTAAAATATGTATTTTAAGAAAAATAAATTATTCATATCAAAGTATTTGTAGGGTCCTAAGTAAGATTTTAATAAGAGATACTTTTTACTAACATTTTAAATAATACCCAAACAAAAGCTATGTATATAACCAAGGCAGAACAATTTGAATGTCAACAAAATTTATCGTTGTTTATTCAGTAAAAGTGTTTTAAAATCCCAACTATAAAAGATTCAAATCTCCATGAACCACCTAAAACTCGAACTATTACAGGCAAATAACAGTGGAGGCCAAAATAAAAACAAATAAGACAATGGAGCAACCGAAATGGATAAAAAGATACCCAACATCAAACCATATGCCGTAAAAGGGATGCTTCCCTATAAACATCAGGGTGATATTATTCATCAAATTTATTGATGAGGACCTTATATGAGAGGTATATTATATTTTTTAGACCGATTTAGGTTCATATAAAACATACTTACATCGAATATCAATTCTCGACACTTTCCGCATGAAATTCGGTAGGATGATTTACGTTCCTATAAAAGTTTCGTAGGTTTTGGCTCGTAAGAAACTAACTTATGTCAAATTTCATCTCTATACTCGTACTTTTAAGTCAATAATGAGCGTTAAAGTAATTATCTGAAGGATACCTTATATAGGGGGTATGGTCAGTTATGGACCGATCCATATGAAATTTGGTAGAGAGTATTTTGCCTGTAAGAGATTTACTTATGTCAAATTTCATTGCTATACCTGTATTTTTAAGCCATTATTGAGCGTAAAAGTCGTTTTTTATTTTTAAGACAGTAATTAGCGTTAAAATAATTTTCTGAAGAGGACCTTATATGGGCTATAGGGTCAACTATGGACCAATCTGCATGCAATTTGGTATAGAGGTTTTGGCTCGTAAGGGACTTACTTATGTCAAATTTCATAGCTATACACGTATTTTTAAAGTAGTAATGAGGGTTAATGTCATTTTCTGATGGGGACCTTATAATGGGAGTAGGGTCAATTATTGACCGATCCGTATAAAATTTGGTAGAAAGATTTTGACTCGCATAAAACTTAAGTGTGTCGAATTTCATCCTACATTATAATTTTTAAGCCAGTAATCAGCGTTATAGCCATTTTCTAAAGTGGACTTTATATGGGGGGTAGGATAAATTATGGACCGATCCTCATAAAATTTGGTAGGGAGAATTTGGCTTATATGAAACTTATTTATGTCGAATTTAATCGCTATACTAGTACTTTTAAAATAGATATACCCTCTTTTTCTAGGCTCCACTTGTACGGGGCCTATCCCAAAACGTGGACCTATTTTGCCCATTTTCAATATCAAACAAACCTTACTTACAGAGAATATTTGTGGAAAATTTCAACCCTTTAGCTCATTCCGTTCGGACTCTATAGCACTTTCAACAGACAGACAGACGGATAGACGGACGGACATGGCTAGATCGTCTTAGAATTTAATATCCATAATATATATACTTTTGTAGGTCTATGACCAATATTTCGATGTATTATAAAGAATATTTTTAAAACTTCTTCCAAACACTTTATTATTATCACACACTGTAGTCCTGTTAAAGAGTCATAAAACACATTCATTAATACCAAATGTCTACGTGTGCATACTAAATAAACATACATACACACAAATATAAAAACATACACTAACATGACTTTTAAAATACAAATAAAACTTAAAATATATAAAATGACATGACAATATAATGGAATATTTATGAGTACAATTTTATGCAAAATTTTAATGTCATGGAGTATAAAAACTAACAGTGTAAATAAGACCAGATTAGTATGAGGTACTAACATACACCTCGTAACATCTTTTGTAACCAACATAAATAAAATACATACTTATGTACATTTGAAAAGCTGGCGACAAGGAGTTGGAGATCCTCTGCTCATAATTTAAAAGGTAAACAACAGACATCGCCTTTTTAGACTTTAATGGTAAATTTCAACAATGATTTTGTTTCACACTACCACCACTTAATGGTTTGTAATTACAACAAGTAAGGCAGCAACAAAACATATTAAATTATTTTAAAAATATTTTTGTTTTTCTTTTTTTCCATTTAATTTTCTTTTGCAGAAAACAAGACATTATTTGTGAATGTTACAAATTTAATAACGAGAAAAAGGTCTTCTTTTATATTTTAGAAGATGCTGACATGAGTTATGAAAGGAGAAAATTTATTAAATTTCAGAAGTGTAAAATGTGTTTGAAATTATTTCATTTTAGTTAAATGTAAAAAAGGACAGGTGGTGGCGGGAATGTAAATTGGACAGGCAGACAAAAAGAAATGAATAAAATATATTTTAGTCATTAGATGAATATTTGAATTTTAGAAATGTTATGGAGCAAAATTATGTGAACAAAATATAAAAAAACTGCGATGTCTGTGTTAACAGCAGACCATTATTTTCATAACTTTTGAGTCAAAACTTTTCATAAGAGTGGTTCAATGATTGTCAATATATAGTGTTAGGCCCCTATGGGTTTTATATTGTTTTGATAACAGGATGTTATGGATTTTGTTATTTTATTGTAAGTTGAAACCTTATGTTATTCTGAATGTTTTAAAATATTCTTCTGACTTTCTGTTAACCCATTTTACATTAACAAGTAAGACTGCTATATTCTTGCGTCTGCATGCAAAATTCTTTTTATACCCACCATATTGATTTTGTCATTCCGTTTGTAGCACATCGAAATATTGGTCATAGACCCATAAAAGTATATATATTGTGGGTCCTTATTAAATTCTAAGACGATCTAGCCATGTCCGTCTGTCTGTATGTCTGTCTGTTGAAAGCCCGATAGAGTCCGAACAGAATAAGATACAGGGTTAAAATTTTCTATAAATATTCTCTATAGACAAAATTTATTTGGTATTGAAAGTGGGCAATATCGGTGCACGATTTCGGATAACCTCTATACAAGTGGACCCTCGAAAACCAGCTTTAACGGGTATAACTGTTTTAAAAGTACGAGTATAGCGATGAAATTCGACATAAATAAGTTTCATAATAAGTTTCATAAGGTCCCCTTCGGAAAATCACTATAACGCTCATTACTCTCTTAAAAATAAGAATATAGCGAAGAGATTCAACACAAATAAGTTTCATGCAAGTCGAAATCGCTCTACCAAATTTTATACGGATCGGTCCATAATTGACCCTACCCCCCATATAAAGTCCCCTTCAAAATATGACTTTAACGCTCATTACTGTCTTACGTGTATAGCAATGAAATTTGACATAATTAAATTCCTGACGAGTCAAAACCTATCTACCAAATTTTATGTGGATGGGTCCATAATTGACCTTACCCCTCATATAAGGTCCCATTCAAAAAATTACTTTAATGATCATTACTGGCTTAAAAATACGAGTATAGCGATGAAGTATGACACACATAAGTTCTATGCGAGTCAAAATCTGTCTGTCAAATTTTATGTGGATCGGTCCATAATTGACCCTACCCCCCCATATAAGGTTTCCTTCAAAAAACGACCTCAACGCTCATTACTTTCTACCCCCCATATAAGGTTCCCTTCAAAAAATGACTTTAACGCTCATTATTGTCTTATAAAAACGGTCAATAATTCACCCCACCTCTCATATAAGGTCCTATCAATAAATTTGATGAGTAGTATCACCCTGATGTTTATGGGACTTGTTTTTTTTACCAAATGTACATATGTTGTGTCTAATTTTTGCTCATATCTCCGTTATTTATGGACCGGTTATGCTGATTTTAAATAGGAAACTTCTCGAAAGCATGTCTGATAGAATAATTGAAGATTTAGACCCCAAAGATATAATTCATACAGAGGGACGGACATTCGGTTTCCGTTATCGATGAGGATCCAGAATATAAATATATTATATTATATAATACTTTATGGGGTCGGAAAATTATATTGTGAAAATTACAAACAGAATGGCACAAAAATTTTAAATTTTATATATAGACGAGGCTAAAATAAGCTAACAGCGATCTTTGTCTTAAATTGTTATTTATAAACTAATGTCCACAATTCCTCAATATTATATATTTAATAAATTTACCACTTTTATTTTACGATTTATCTACAACCTTAATTTATTCTTTATCAAATCAAAATTGTTTTTCCTTTTACAATATTTTATTCAACATTTTTATAGATTTTATGTTATCTTGTCTTTTATTCAAAAAACAACAATCTTATAAACATTTATCGATTTGTTCTCTCTCAATCGCATGACAAAAAGGAAATGCACAATGATTGTCATCAATATTTAATAAACTTATGTATATTGTTCTTGAGCGTGTGTATTAAAATACTTTATAAATGTTAACAGTTGATTGCTTTACCAACCAAATTTCTTTTCTTTCCACTATTTATTCTTCTATTTCTTGGTCAAATTGTAAATTTGAAATTCCAACCAAGTTATTCCTCGAAACATTGTTAATAAATGTACGAATACAAGCACACAATTTAATTTTCTGCAAGAACAACTGAAACCCGGCTATAACGAACTCTGTGTGACCAGTAAAATTGGTTCGATAAAAGTGAAGTTTATAATATGTGGGTATAATTTAGAGCCCTGCATGAGTAACTCTATTTGCTACACACAATGAGTGACTCATTGCTTTGCACTCAACTCATTGTTTGTTTAGAATAGTATTTACAAAGTTTTGTTATACTCAAACGTTGTGAGTACTATCAAGTGAATGTGCAACTACATTCAAATCGAGCGAGTAAACAATTTGTTTATGTTAAAACAATACAAAATAGATTGTTTGAATCGAATGAATCGATTCAAACTTTTTCTTGAATAAATGGTGAAAATTTTGAATGCTGTTAAACCTAGTTCCTGTGGCCAGAATTCGCTGAAATTTGGTAGTCTTGAGTACAATTGATGACAAGATAATATTATGTTCGAATATTCGAAATTAAGTTCGAAAATTCGAAGTTATGTTCGAAAAATTTTTTATGCTTTTAAATTATTCTTTGAGTCCAAAAAACTAAAAAAAATTTTCGAAAATTCGAACTCATGTTCGAAAAAAATTTAAAGCTGATAAAACCAGTTTCCGTGGACCAAATTGGCTGAAATTTGGCAGTGTTAAGTACAGTTGATGACGCTACTATATTATCTTCGACTATTCGAAATTAAGTTCGAAAATTCGAAGTAATATTCAAAAAATCTGTTAATTTGTCGAACTTAAAAATTGTTTTGCTTTCACTCGATTCACTCACTGTATACTACTTGAATTGAATCACACAAACACTCTCATTACTTGTTTCGTTTGAATTGAGTATTGACTAACATTCCTTATTTTCAAATATACTATTCATTTCATTCATAAAACAATGAGTGAGTCAAACACAGTGTTTGAAAAAAATCAAATGTTTTAATTTATTATTTAAGTCACTCATGCAGGGCTCTAGTATAATTTATATAAAACAAAACATAAAATTGTATATTCGAATATGAACATCAATATTTTTTAATTATTACAAACAAAATTGTCACATAAGTATTTAAAGTTTAGCCGTATATTTTTATAATATTTCATATCCCGGATGAGGATTATGCTTTCTGCATAGTACATACATATATATGTATGTATAGCATTCCAATCCAAAGTTATCGGTTTATGTTCGATCTAGAATTATCGAATAGTAAATTTATAACATCTATGAAACCCCCAAATGGTATATTTTGTCAAAAGAAATGATTTCACTATTCGTAAATATTATTAGAAAACGATTTTTTATCTTTTTGTATTAAAATTCTTTATGACCGAGTTCGTTATAAACGAGTTTGAATGTATTCTAAAATGGGTAATAAAAGAAGAAATGCAATCAGTTGTTGGAGTAAAATAATGACAAAGTGTTGCATGCATTCAATAGGAAAAGAAGAAAGAGAGCAAAGTAGAATTAGAGAAGAAAAAAAAAAACAAAGAACAAGGAAAAAGGATACAAATCAAGACGCTATTAGTAAGAACATGTAGTTACAAATAGTATTATGTTCTTGGTTGAGTACTAACTAGAACATAAAGTGAAAACAGTATGATGCAGAGATATTATGAACACAAGAAAATTATTATTTTTATTTTAGAGAATGGAGCTACTTTTCCCCGGGATTGCAATAACACAAAGATAAGGGTCTTTCATAAATGTAACATGCCCCGGGGGCAGTCTGGTATACACGAATGTCTAAGTGCTTAACGTGAACACCTGTCTTGACGGCCAGTGAACTGTTTCATCCACTGGGTAGACTTTTTGTACATGGATGTGCCGGTCCATTTACAAGCACTTTGTTGAAATACTCGAGCTATCTAATCTCTTGCCATAGTAGCCCTGTTGCGGAATGGAAGGACTTCATGGCATCAATACCAATGCAAACCCCGACAAGGAAAAATCAATCACTGGTCTAAAGTCAATAGAAGACAAGACAACCCCAAAATCAGGTGAAATCAATCTTCCAATATACCGGAACCCTTTAGATGTCATGAATTTATTTAAAATGTAATCCCCATCAACTAATGACCCATTCTAGTGCATTCCTTAACATTTAAAGCCCGTGCAACCACACTACTGAGATGGGCCTGTTTATTCGAGAGACATATTCGGTAGTACGAATAACCCAGCCAATAAATCAGGATCCTTCTGTATGTCAGATAATGTGACAAAGGATGCAGGAAATTCCAAAGTCAATTCGAATCCAATACTTTCCCCGACAAAGTGTCAACCATAAGTCGCGTAGCATGAAACAATATGCATCCTGTTGCCATTTCAACAGAGAACTTCCCTGAAGTAAAAGGTCTACTAAATCAGCACTAGTCTGCTTTCGGCAGAGGAGTCTTTCCCTCAGATCATAAAGAACGATCTACGGAATGACAGGCAACTACCAAGTGTCAACCTGAGAATTCTCCAACCTATACTTGTGCCCTACTACGCAAAGAGTAAGAGATACTCAACGGGTTCAGGAATTCAGCTTAAGTTGCTCTGTCACATCACCCAGTGACATCTATTGAGATGGCAACAGCATCGGACAGAGAATGTAGACATATGTCTATGGCATATCATATATATCAGTCCTTAAATCAACATTCTCTCCCCTCGAATTTGGGTTAAAACTATAGCCACTACATGGATCCCGAAGCAACCTCAACCAACTGACCAGCCAGTACAAGTCCTGTGGGCAAATAACCACCCGTAGTGCCAGATTATTAGTGCTCTGGTACGACCACATGTCAAATAATTCCAAGGAAGGCCAAGGAAGGCCAAGGATACGTTTGATCATCACCAATTTATATTTTCGGCAGACTAGAGATATTGGTAGCACCTCTTTTCCCCGGGATATTGCAATAACACCAAGATGGAAATTTCTCCAAGGTAACATGCCCCCGGGGGAGTTTGGTATACAGTCTAGACTATAGTCTGGAGACAAATAAAGGTGGACTATAGACCAGGCTGTCCTATGGTCTGGTAGGCAAAATCTTGAGTTAAATTCTCTTCAGATTTCGATCGCTTTTGAATGTCGTAATTTCCCCGAGACTATAGTCTGCTCTATAAACTTAATGGTCTGGATTATAGTCTGGTGTCCTGGAAAAGGTTTAAGTTTTTTTAATATAAATATATATGTATATTGTATGCGATCAATTTCGTTGTATTATACACGAAATGTAAAAATTATATATCCCCGTTTTTAGTGATATATATATATATATATACCTAAAGCATACCTACATTTTCAGCCAACTACTGTTGTGCTTTTTCTTTTACTATGTCCCACTCTTATTACAGTGTAGTTAGTTAAAAACACTAGTACAAAGTAGTTCTTAAAGTATGTTGGTAATAACATTATCATTATTTTAAAATTATTGGCATTTTTTTTGCTCTATCAGTATTGCTTTGTCATACGATGCCAAAATATATAAAGAAAAAATTTTAAAGGAAATTGTTACAAGAAATATACTTCTTTTAACTATATGCAATCATTCTTTTTATTTTACTTCACTTGACAACTATTAATGATAAAAAGTGAAAAAATTTTGATTTAATTTCTTTGTAGTAATAATATTTTTTTTGGCATTGTTTCGTTTCTCCGTCCTTAAGTTTAACAATTTATTTCAATTCAATTTTACTGCTAAATTGGAAGATGTTATTTTCTTTTCTTAGCAATTATTATAGATAGATATTATGTATGTATGTATTTATTTCTTTTTTTAAGGATTACTTTATTAAATTAATGGGATTTCACTTAAAATGATTACGATATTGTATTTATTATTTTTTTCTCTTCATATTCTTCATTCCATAAGTATTGTATTGTAAAGTATTGGGGAAGACTAAAAATTAAAGAGAAAATAAAACATTTACAATGTTGCAATGTTTTACAAGTTTTTGTTATGTTTCTTTATGGTCCTGTATTGTATTTATAGGTTGCTAGGTACTTCTGTCAGTAAAGTTTTTTAATATCTTTATCTATTCGTCGCATCTACCTATCGTGTTTTTTATTTTCGTTTGTATAATGGCATTTTTATTATAGATTATATTTACTATGTTTTACAAAGCTGGAAGATTTTTTGTTCGGATATTATCTACAAACGGAGTTAAATGTTTGTCTTAAACTTTTTTCTAATCGTTTGATACAAAGTATAAGGCTGGATTTTATAAACTTCTACCCTTAAAAATTATACTTCAGTTTTAATATTTGTAGGAAATTTTCCAACATTCCAACACTTACAATTAGGTGGTGTGTTGAGATTTCATTCAGTTTGTCAAAAATTCCTTAAAATGGAGCACACTTTATCGAGTTATTAATGTAAACGGAAAATGGTCACCCGAAAGGATTCCGAGTTTACAAAATTCACCAAAAAACTTTGCTTTGGGGGAACACTTTTGGCATAAACATCTAAAACAATGCTAGACTCTAGAACCGTGATTATACATATATAAATATATATGTATACTATAGGTCATTATCAAGCTTTTGACTTGGTATAATATTGTGAGAAATAGCCTATATGGGCAAGTAAACGACAGAGAATATGATCTAAAGCAAATCTTGTAAAAATTTGCTTAGAGGAGGAGTTTGAAAATATGCATAAATTAGAGTGTCCCGTGGACCATGTTACACTCATTTCCAAAACAAAAACCTGTGCGACCAAAATGTCCTACTTTGAACCTCTAACTGCGGCCATATCTTCATTAGGGTTATGACTTTTTGCATTTTTTTGCAAATATCAGAAATACCATAACAAGAGCTTGTAGGTCGTGAACAGATGTTAAGGAATATGATATTTTTTCGTGATTGTGAGAAAAATTCCCGCACCAAAGTAGATGAATTTTTGTATAAATATTACTATTTCTATATGATAAAAATAAATATTTTTTCCATCATTTTTATACCCATATTGGGGGGTACATTGATTTTGTCATTCCATTTGTAACACATCGAAATATTGGTCATAGACCCATAGGACCCATATTCTGGGTCCTTATTAAATTCTAAGATGATCTAGCCATTTCTGTCAGTCTGCACGGTACGGCCGAACGAAAAGAGGTAGAGGGTTGAAATTTTGCACAAATATTCCCTATAGGTAAGGTATTGGTATTGAAAATGGGCAATATCGGTCCACGTTTTCGGATAGCACACATACAAGAGGAGTCCCGAAAAACAGCTTCAACTGGCATCACTGTTTTAAAAATACGACTATAGCGATGAAATCCCACATAAATAAGTTTCATATAACCCAAAATCTCCCTATCAAATTTTATGAGGATCGGTCCAAAATTGACCCTACCCCCATATAAGGTCTCCTTCAGAAAATTACTTTAGCGCTCATTATTGTCTTAAAAATGCGAGTATAGCGATGAAATTCGACATGAATAAGTTTTGTGAGCGCCAAAATCTCTCCACCGAATTTTATGTTGATCGATCCATACCCCCATATAAGGTCCCCTTCAGGAATTGACTTTAACGCTCATTACTGGTTCAAAAATTCGAGTAAAGCGGTGACATTCGACATTATTACTGCCTCAAAATAGCGAGTACAGTGACATAAATAAGTTTAATGCCAAATGAAATCTTTCTTCCGATTTTGATGAAGATGGATCGATAACTAATCCTACCCCTCATTTAAGGACCACTTCAGAAAATTGCTTTAACTCTTATTAGTTACTTAAAAATACGTCTTAGGTGATGAAATTCGAAATAAACAACTTATTTATGAAACATAATTTATGTACAAAAGTTTATGAAGATCGGTCTAGTAAGGTCCACTTCAGAAAATGACTTTAACGCTTAATAATGCCTTAAAAGTTCGTCGAAGTTACGGTAGTTTTATAGGAACTGAAATTTTTCAACTGAATTTGACGAGGATCGGTCGATAACTGATTATACCCTCCATTATCGGTTTCCTTCAGAAAATTTCTTTAAACCTCATAACTGAGTTAAAGATACGAGTACCGCGATAAAATTCGAACAAATAATTATTGTCTAAACTGTTGAGAATAGGTCCATAATTGACTCTCCATATAACCCCTTTTACAAAAAAAAGTTTATGCTTATAAAAATTGGACAAAATCGATTTGTTTTTAAAGCACGGTCCATACTTAAGCCCACATAAAGGACCTCTTACATATATACATACATATATTGTAGTAATTGTCCTCAACTTTATTAATTTTAATAAAAAAACTCCATAAAAAATTAAAACTTTTCACACTCCTTAGTAATTTTCTTTCTATGATTCACATTAATATTGTCGCACTAATGACAATTAGATTGTTGATAGATTCTATTAAGTGTAATTAAATTTTTCTACTTCATACAAATGAAATTCTTTTATAGAATAGGCTTACTAAAAAGCAACAAAAAAATCTATTTCGTGTTGATATTTGAAATCAATTTATTTAATTGTATTAAAATCTAGATAAGTTTAATTAAATGAATGAAGTTTTATGCGATTTGCTTTCTATATTTCAAAATCCATTATGAAAACCATTTAATTTTGGAATGTAATCGAATGTTGTGCAATTCTTTAGAAGTTTTGTTTTTTTTTCATGCCATTGTTAAATAAGAGCACATATTTTAGGAAAATAAATAGAAAGAAAATTGAAAAAAATCGATTTACCATGCTTCAATTTAATAATTTTACAATCCTTTATTTAATTCGTATCAATAAGTCGAGAAATATTTATTGTATTTTTTTTTTTTAACAAAATATAATTTAAAATAATTATCGTTTAATAAATCAGGGTTATTTTTGCAAATAATTGCCACAATTGTATAAATAGTTAAGTAATAAATCTTAAAATTTTTAGACTATGTATATATGTATGTAAAAGATATGTATAAACTAACTTTCCAAGTCTTGTCTATGTCCATTAAATAAATCTTATTTTACACCACCTCTCACAACACCACATGATACAACATGTCTAAAATATTCCTAGAAAATCAATTTTCTATTTTTCTTCTTTTTTTTCAAAGAAAATTTTTGCTTTAATTCATTTTCTTTTCATACATTTTTAAACAAACAGAAACTTAAGATTTTTAGCATTTGTAATCCTTTAAGTAAAAATTATAAAAAAAATAAAGAAAAAAATGTCTAAGATATTTTCAAACCTCAATAGAAATAGTTATTAAAGAAACATAAAAACCACAAGTACAGTGTGAAAGAGGAAGATTTGCATGTTTGTAAAACTTAGCTATGTTTTATTATGTATGAATATACTTTAAACTTTAACCAATTCAATTTATGAAAATCCTTGCTAATTACACAAAAATTCTTTTGGAGTAAAATATGCTATATCTAGTTAGTTATTTAAATTAGGGATGTAAAGATTACGTCTTTTATACTACTTCTAAGAAATTTAATTAGTTTTTGTATATAAATTGTTCTTTTTCGGTTGATACACGACCTGTTATGCCCTCCTTAACGTGATTCTGTGTCAAGAAATTTTGGAAAAATCCTAGCATGTTTTACATTTTATGCTTTTTATTTGTCTGAATCTTAATCCGGCTAAATTTTATAATGATGTTCCCGTGGTCTGATATATCCTGTCATCATACTAATATTGGATCTATGCATGCCGCAATGGTTTAGAATATAAACACGTAAGAGTGTTATATTCGACTATGTAGAATCTTTAAATCTAATCATTGTCATAAAATTTAAGTATATATGAAAAAATGGGAGTAAATATTGACTCAGATCTTGTTTGCAATCATTTACTCCTCTATTAGATAGATGTACGTTGAATTTTAATTTAATAAATCGATACTAATATGAACATTAGGATGATTTCCGAGGAACTGGGGAATATGGTCAATTAATGAAATTTATGTTCCAACATGACTTGTTCATTTTGAATTTATATCCCAGTATAGTTATTTTTAGGCTTACAAGGAGGTTTAAAGTAATTTTCTGAGGGGGAAATTATATGGGAGGATGAGACAATTATGGACGGATTATCATAGACTTTGGCAGAGAGATTTTTTTCCTATAAAACTTTCGTATGGCGATGAAATTAGACAGTAATGAGCGTTAAAGACATTTCCGCAAGAGGCCCTTATATGGGGATTAGAATCAATTATGGACCGATCCTCATAAATTTTTGATGAAATTTTTTGGTTCCTATAAAACTTTTTATGACAGTAATGAGCGTTAAAATTTGATACACTGATTTCAGTTCCTATAAAACTTCTGTGTGCTAAGCTTTATTGCTGTATAGTTATTTCTAAGCCAGTTCTAATAATTTGTGAAGGGAACGTTATATATGGTCCGATGTCGGCCATAATTTAGAATTTCATTTCTGGAAGGAAGCAAACTGTCTTGTTCGAGAATTTGTCACAATATAATATCATAATCAATGAATTTATGGCTGTTGGAACCTTTCTGCACAATATTCCATGGACACATTTAAATGGGAGCTATGTGAAATCGTGGACCGATTTCGCCCATTTTCAATATCAAATTTATCTGATCAATACTGAATATTTTGGTGTAAATTCATCTTTCTCTCTCTTTTTAGTAGACGCTATTGTGCCAACAAACAGTCAAACGAACGGACCTAGCTGAATTGTGTTAGAATCTTACGAGAACCCAGAATATATACATATATATTTTATGGGGTCTATTACTTCGATGTTTTACACATGTTAATCCTATAGGACAGTAGTTTAGACACAAATTTTCAATAAGTTGCGTTAAGAACTCTCTGAGTTAAAGTTTTTGCAAAACATATGTTTATTCTCGTCTATGTAACTTATTTCCTATTTTTCTTAGGAATATTTGTCCCAAATAGTTTGTATAGCTATTTCTTCAATCTTTCGGAAAAAAAATATTAAAAAAATTTTTTTTTTCAAAATAAATTCTTGATCGATCTTGTTGAAAAGTTGTGTCTAAACTACTATACAATAGAACTAACATTGGCGTAAATTTCATTCTGATCGGAAGACATCGGTTTCAAAAGTTGGGTCACTTGATATGAAATCCCCCATATACATTTTATGTTCATTTAATAAAACATAAGTTATAGTTAGTTACGACGATTTTTTTGATTCTTATTCCTTTGTAGCGAAATTTTCACGAGTTCTAGTAACTACCTTAACTTTCAAAGCTCAAAGCAGACAGAGTTTTAATAGAATTATTTAAATAATATAATATGTTTTATAAATAATGCATATGTAAATCAAATTTGACATTTTAAATTTACACTACGATCAAAGTTTATTCCATTAACAATAACAAAATTATCTAATTTTTTACTTTAGTTTTTAGCATTGATTATTTATTCATCTATTTTAGACAATTTAACGAATTTTGGCATTTTTTGCTTCTAGCATATTTTTGTGGCATATTTCGTTATTTAATTAATTTTCTATTATAATTGTACTTTAGGTAAAGGTTACCGATAAAGGGTAATAAGATCTTCTGGCTAGCTTATCTTCCCATGGTTAAAATCGGTCCATTATTTCGTACCCCCCATACAACCGTACCCCCGAATAGGCCTTTTGAGCTCATAAATATGTTAAATGTTCCTTTATCACTTAAAAAATCGGCAAAACTTAGTATTATATAAGTCTTAATGATACAGCTGATTTTCGTAATGATCGGGCCTCATTTCACCCTATCCCTCATACAAAGTCCCCTTTAGAAAATGACTTGATGGTCAAAATTCACTTATAAACACTAATAATACGATGATATTCTGCATAAGTAACTAATGAAGACACAAATTCCTCTATCAAAATTTATAAGGATAGGTCCATATTAACCCCCTGTTTCGAAAAAAATCGAAAATACTTAATTTTTTCAAAAAGTACACTGAGTTCAGAATTTTCAATCGCTGCTAGGGAACTGAGTACCATTCCAATTTTTTTTTATTTTTATATTGTTTTTGTCATTCGGTTTGTAACGCATTGAAATATTCGTCTAAGACCTATAAAAGTATATATATTCTGGGTCCTTATTAGATTCTAAGACGTCTGTCTGTCTGCCTGTTGAAAACACGATAGAGTCCAAACGGAAGTAGCTACATTTGAACATGAACATTTTTTATATAAACCTTAATCTTCGTAAAAATTTTATAAGGATCGGTCCATAATTGACCCTACCCCCCCATATAAGGACCACTTTAGAAAATTACTTTAACGCTCATAACCTTAACTTCTATAACATATTTTATAGAAACCTTAATATAATTGTAAAAATTTATAAGAATCGGTCCATGATTGACCCTACCCCCATATAAGGTCCCCTTCAGAAAATGGCTTCAACGCTAATACTAGCCTAAACTAAAATCGTTCTAGAAAATTTGACGAGGATCGGTCCATAATTGACCAAATAATTTTTTCGTGTTTAGTTCATTATACGCACCGATTGAGTGGAACCTATTCCAACATGATATTCTTAAAAAGCCTGTTCCTGGGGACACTTTCGGGCATATGACACAAATATCTATTTTGAAAGAAGGACATTTTAACGAATCTACACTTTTAAAGCTCTGTTCTAAATTGAAACTTTTGTACAGAAATGAAGTGAAAGTCATGAAAACTTGAAATTACATAAAACTCCAACAAGCCGTCATCAAGCTGCAACTTTTAACCAGAAAAGAAACAAAAACTGACTATGAACAAGAACAACCAAACAGAAGAAAGATTAAGTTTAAAAAAAGACAAAGTTTTACAACTTTTTTTATTCCTTTTTAGTTTTTTTTTTATGGCACACTTACACATAATCCAAAGGAAAAAAGATGAAATAGAAAATATTTTGGATGTATGATTTGTACAAAATGTAAAATAATGTTTGAACTGGATTTAAGCATCTTTTTTGAGAGGGTGAAACGATAGAAGTACACTGCTCAATTTGCTAAATACGACTAGAATATGACGCAACTGAAAACCAACGATACAAGGATTGCAACAATACGGGAAAAATTAGTGTGTGAGTATTTAGTTTTGGAATTATTTTGTAGTAGATATGTATGTTGTATTATTATATAGCTTAAGAATTTAGAAAGTATAAAATTATATGCAGATTTGATTTTTTTTTTTTAATTTTTTGTTAGCTTTTTTATTTTAGGACTTTTTCTAACCACACTTGTATTGAATATTTCAGGTGTTATTAAAATGCAAACACCAACAAAATGTAAGAAAAATCTAAAAACTTTTTTTTATAGAATTTGCATTTCTGGCACATGCACACACTCACTTCTTATACATTTTTGCACATCAAAAAACTGCAAAATTAAAGAAAAAAATATATATATATATTTTATAACTTTGTAAACGTTAAGAGAGCAATTATTCAGTATTACAAAATTATACATCAAATATGCAAGAAACTGTAAAAAAAAAATTGTGAAAAAAAAAATAACTAAAATGTTCATTATTTGTTAAGTTTAGACTTTGGGTTTGAAAACTTTATACAAACTAAACTTTTTTGAGTATAATTTGTAATGAAAATACATCAAATCAAATAAGGAATTAGGCTAGAAAAATCAGGTTGAATAATGAACATAAATACATTTTGAAAGATTTTGTATAGCATATTTTATCAAAAGGGTGCTCGTATATAGTTAATAGTGTAAAATAAGGGAGTTCAAAAATTTATATTTTTTTTGCTAGAAAATATAAAATAAATACCTTCTATTTAATGGTTAATAATTAAAATACATACACATGTACAATAGGTTTAGTATTGACAGTTTGTAAGCTGTAATGTTTTCAGAAAAATACCTCAAAGAGACACGATTTTTCATGCATGTTTTTAGAAAAATATTTAGTTTTTAGTATTCATTATTTACTTTTTAGTATTCATTATTATTTATTCATTATTTTTAATAAAGAAGATTTAGAATCTAGATTATTACACTTTTTAAATATAAAGAATTAAAATTACATCCTAAAAATATGCCAAAAATTATTTACTTTTTCCAATATTAATAAAATTATATGGTAATAATTACAAAGAGAAAGTACAAAAAAATGTGTGCTCTTAAAAATATTTAAATCGTTCTCTCTTAATAAGTCTTTAGTTAGTGTATGCGTATAATGAAGAACTGCTATATTTAGATTTCTTAACACCGACCAAGATTTTAGCTTTAGAAAGAAGTCATTTTAACTGTCAGGATGGCCGAGCGGTCTAAGGCGCCAGACTCAAGAGTTAAATCTTGCTTACTGTAAAAGTGAGTTTGTATGGAGCGTTCTGGTCCTCTCTGAGGGCGTGGGTTCGAATCCCACTTCTGACAAATAGATTTTTTTTATTTTTTATAACGTTCTATTGTTGTATTTAGTACAAATTAGTTTGATTGATGTTATTAGCTATTAATCCAAAGAAAACAAGTAAGAAAGTATAGTCGGGCGTGACCGACCATATGATACCCTACACCAGTTATGAATATTAAATGTGATTTATTTTTCATAATAAAGCATTTATCTTCTACTACTTTGTTCAGATACGATAAAATTTTGTAAATATATTTTTATTTACACAATATTTTATTGTGCTGAATTTCATTGCGATATTTGTGTTTATAAGTTAATTTTCTGAAGGGGACTTTGTATGGGAGCTAGGGTCAAATGAGGCCCGATCTCTATGAAATTTGACAAGGTCATAAAGGCATGTATAAAACTTAACATAATTATGAGCTCAGAAGCCCTTTTCGGGGGGTTCTGTTGTATGGGGGCTAGGTGAAATAATGGACCGATTTTAACCAAGAAAAGAGAGTGTGTGCCAAATTTTATCCAATTATCTTGAAAATTGCGACCTGTACCTTGCGCACAAGGTTTACATGGACAGCCAGCCAGCTGTCCAACTAAAGTGGTGTAGGGTATAAATATTACAAAACTTTATATATGGGAAATTTCATGTCAAGTGACTTAACTCAAAAAATTTGATGGAATTTGCACCAGGGATTGTACTATTGGATATTAGGACAGACACAAATTTTTAGCTCTGTTGGTCCAGAACTGCCGGACTTAGATGGGGTCAAATTTGGAAATTTTTGTTTTTTTAAAAAATAGGGGAAGATTAAGATGGCAAATATAGAAAAAAATCTTATTCTTGAGTTAAAAAATAATTTTTTTGATATATATCCCGCTCGCATTTCATTATAAGACTGTAAAACCCTTAAAGGAAATTGTATAAGCAATCATCTGAGCAAAAAAAGGGAGTTTTTAGAAAAATAAATTAAAAAAAAAAAAAAAATTAAAATTTCTGCTAAGACCAATAGTTTAAAAGTTACACTCATTTGTGAAAATTTGTTTCTGGTCTACTATCCAATAGTACTAAGATTGACTATGGTACTAACACTTGACTCGAAAGTCCCCATGTTGTAATGCATTACTGGATTTGGTTTCGACAATTTTTTTTTAAATTTAACCGATTTGGCTAGAGTTCTACAAAAGTTAATTTTAGGCGCTAATGAACAAAATAAGAACCGTCAGAAAAAATCTATATTTAGATTATAACAAGATTATGTTTGATACATACATTGATTTTGCAACAGAATTAAATATATATCGCTCATTTACAACAAAACTGGTGCATTCCAAAAAAAGTCATTTCGAGAAAAATGGCTTTGAATATGTAATGATATTTTAGTATTTTTTAAATAAATTTTAAACAAATCAAGGGATTTGAAAAATTAATCCAGATTCTTACAGTGAACGAAATTTCGAAGTTGAACACTTTGGTCATACAGGGTTTTATTCAAATGTATTTCTTCATACTTTCCAATTTTTTTAATTTTTTTTTAATATTTTTTTTTTCAAAATGGGCCCTTTTTTTGCTTAAAAGAAATCTTATACAATTTCCTTGGAGGGTTTTATAGTCCCATTACGGGATGCGAGTGGGATATCTATCAAAAAAAAAACAAAAAAAAAAATTTTCTTTCAATATTTAAATCTAGTGCCATTCTTGACCTTTTCAAAATCACTAGTTTAATGATCCTTATGGTCGGGAATGCCAAGCAATACTGTCCATAAGTACTTATGTATGTGTGTGTATATAGGATTATTATATTAGTATGTGCATATGTATTTTGATACTGTTCTTATTTTAGTTTTGGTGGTCGGCATATAAGATTTAACACAACTCTTCCTTGTTTCAAAAGTTGCACAAACTTTGCCAATTGGAAATACGGATATTGCGTACATGTATATTTGTATGGACATTCCGAATCAATTTTTTTTGGCAATGGTATTGTAGTACTTGTATAAGAATGTTCTTTTTTTGCCAAAAAAATAGCAAAAAAAAAAAACTTTGAAAAATTTACCCACATCGACAATGTTCGTTAAAAATTTATGCACATTTTGATGAGTGTCTGTATTGTGTTGGGTGCGTGTTTTTGGCTTGCTGTTACATCGATGGTGTAGTTGTTCCAGAATAAAGTGTTCGTCAAAACGATAAGGTCATTTAGTGAGTGAAAATTTCTTTTTAAGTTTCTGGGAAATTAAAAAGAAAATTTCTGTTCGAACTAAGATTATAATTTTACCAAAACTTTCACGATTTTTCATACAACTTTTTACACAATTTTTCGCACTTTAGACCGATTTTCACCATTTTCAATAGACTTCGTTCCTGGAACAATAGAAGATCATGTACCAAATTTCATTGAATTATCTTCAAAATTGTGACCTGTAATTTGATTACAACGTTTACAAGGACGGAAAGATGGATAGACAAAAAGACAGACGGACAGAGGGGCGGACATAGCTAAATCGACTCAGAAAATGATTTTAAGCCGATTGGTATAGTTTATGGTGGGTATCCAATATTATTTTGCATTACAAACATCAGCACAAACCCAATATACCCTCCCCTATAAATATAGTTTATTTCAGAAAAGACGCCATAGAAAATAAATCCTATACAATCTTACTCGAGTTTGATTTTCAAAAGCTATTTAAAATGTCATTTAAATATCTTTTGATTTATGTCAAACTAAAGCATTATCTACGTAGCTTACCTTATAATTTTGACGGCCACTTTATTGGAATGTACAACATACAAACAAATATATATGTATTTAGGTTGGATAAAGTTTATGTGTCTTATAGTACAAACATATGAATGAATGGATTGATTTGATTACAATTTGGTTTTCATATACTCGTTACATATTAAAGATTGAAAATACATACATACGTATATGTACATAGCAGTCATTATAAATACATACAACTACAAGTAGATATGTTGTAGTAAAAGTTTTAAAGGAATAAAATATTAAAAAAAAAATATGTATATAAAAAGTTAAATATAATTCCATTCAGCAATTCTAGGACTAGGATATTGTATATATAAGTCTGTGATCAGCTAATTTCTTCTACAAAGATTTTGATGGATGAGAGTAACATTGCTTGTTGGATTTAAATGACTTAAAAAGGATACTTTATTGAAATTTTAGAATTAATTTTTTATAATACTGCCCATTAAAAACTAGGTAATGGCTTTCAATAGTAATTACTTACCCAACAACATACTTTTCAGTAACTACTACATATTGTCTGGATTACTATATATCAGCGTTGCCACTTTGGTCCAATTGGAACAAAATTGGTAGTTTCAAATCTCTGAAATGACTTTTGGTAGTTTGGTTGGTAGGTTTAAATTTTGGTCCAAATTTGGTAGGATGAGATAATTTTGATCTCAAGCATATAAATTTATAAACATTTCTGACCTTGTTATGGCAAAGTAATAAAAATTTTAATAAATACGTAAATCTTAAGTTTATCCTTGTTAAGTTTATATTGTTTGTTCTAAGAAATTATTAAGTTTCTATATATTTCAACATTTCTGATTCATGAATGTTAGTAAGTTAGTTAGTTTGAAATGAGGATGTTACATAAAATCTGAAGGAATACTTCTAGGCCTGCATCGGTCCCGTTGTGAACTTCCTAACCAATGCTTCAGGTGGGAATCGAACGCACAGGTCTGACTATAACATAAAGCACTAACCTACTGGAGGCCACACTAATTATTTTTTTCTCTAAGAAGCCAGATTCATGAATGAATATATAATTTGGTGGGTCTACTACCTTACAAACGGAATCACAAAATTAATATACCCCAATCTTTTTTGATGGGTATACAAATATTAGGGGTATATTGATTTTGTGATTCCGTTTGTAAGTATATATTTTTTCTAGGTTCTTATTAGATTCTAAGACGATATAGCCATGTCCGCCCGTCAGTCTGTTGAAACAGTTTTTATGAACCAAAATCTTTATCTAATTTATGTCGATTGGTCCACAATTGATCCTATTACAGCCATATAGCCTCTTTTACGGAAAATAATTTTATTATCAATAAATAGCAAATTAGTTAACCGTAGTATAATAAAACGATTTATTCATAAAGTCCTCAATTTGCACGACAGATTCTGATGGTGGATATTCATATATGATTCGTCATAGCCGAATATAATACTATTACTATTTTCTCGGGAATGAATTTGGTACAAATTTTGTCGAAAACAGCAATTATGTATTTCATAACTATGTTTATTACGTAAAAGTAAACCATTGATTCTTTGGAATAAATCATTGTATGATATTACATATTAGTTTTAAAAATAATGGAACTCTAAACGGAAGCAATTGTCCCTATGGAAAAATTTGGTAGTTTTTGGAACGTTTTGGTAGTTTTTTGTCGGAACTTTGGTAAAAAAAATAAATTGTGAGTGGCAACGCTGCTATATATGTATAACTACTTTCTAATTCATTAGTCATCTTGCTAGTAAAATGACTTATAATGACTAATTTTTCTAATTACTTGTAATCGTTTGTGAGATATGACATCACCGTGTTAAGAGAATGACTAAAAATGCTCTTGTGTAAGTTAACCCCTTACATGGGTGGAAAGTTTTTACTGGGTAGCTGTAATTTCTAAAATTTTATATAATTTATTTGTGGATTATATCTAAAACCAATCATTTTCTTCCGAAAATTTTATATGAAACTAGTTTCTATCGAATTTCGTCCCTATATTCTCATTTTAAGCCTGTTTTGAGCCATAAAGACATTTTCTGAAATGGAAATTTTATTGGTTGTTCGGTCAATTATGGACCGATATTTATACATTTTTTTCATAGATTTATGTTTCTAAAAAATTTGTGTATATTGAATTTCGTTGCTATACTGATCTTATAAATACAATTATGAGACTTAAAGTTATTTTCTGAAGGGGACCTTATTGACATTACATTATGTTATTATTCTCATAAAATTTGGTTGAGAGATTTTTATTACAAAGACAGTTATGAACGTTAAAGGGGACCATATATATTGTTAAATTTCGTCGATATATTGGTAAACCAGTTATGAGCGTTAGTGATTTTCCGAAATTTGCAAAATATTATCACGATTGCTGTAAAATGGAAGCATTTTTGACCGTTTATACTGTATTTCGAGGACCCACTTGTATGGAGGCTAGGCAAAATCATGGACCCATCATTCTCAATGTTTATGCAAAATTTCAACTATCTAGCTATTTTCAACTTTCTTGGGGCAGAATAGTTCTATAGAAGTCGTTGTTTGGAGTCAATTTATATAACACTAGTTTTTAGAAATATAAAATTTAATTCTCATCTAAAATAATGTTCAATAAGAGAAACATACCTTAAGGCAAACGGTATTTATAGTGAATTTTAGCCTCTTATTTGGCAACTCAAAATGAAGCCCCTGCCAATTGTTTCGCTAACTACAATTCTTCAGCTATATATAGTTGTTTCTTGTAAATATTTCATCAGTTACTTTGAGATTTATTGGTCACAAAGACACATATTTATCTACAGTTGCTTTTTACTTACAATCAATTCTCTCAGTGATTAATCAACCTTTTATACAACCCACATTTAATCAAATTCACAGCAAAAGTGTGTTAACAAAATTAAACATTTAATACTCATAAAAATAAATGTTTTTCACATAAAATTTAACGATTTTCAATAATTGTAGCATGTTTTTAAAAAATTATAAAATAAATATTTGTCTTTTATTTTAGGTTCACCAAATTGAAGAGGCACGTCAAACAAAATTAAATTAATTAATAACACGCACCAAAGAAAAACTGAAAAATATGTAGTAGCACATGACGTGATGATTGGCTTTCTCGTAAAATGAAAAAGAAACATTTAGCTTTTTTCCCTCCCATTAAATTTTCTTTATGACCAAATACTATCTCATCTGAAAGTCAAGCTTTTTGTGTGCTGCACAGTAAATAGTTGAAGAATTTTTGTTTTAGCTATGACTATTTATAACGAAAATCGTTTTAGAGTGACAAATATTCGTTATAACCCTTATAAATACAAATAACCTAGGTTACGTATGTATATGTAAGTTTGGGCTGCCCAAAAATGGATGTTGTCCATGCTCGCGCAGAAAATAATTTTGTTTATTCGACAAGATTCCACAATTTTTTTCAGACGTCAATATTTCTTGAGTTGAATCAAAGGAAAAAATATCCTTTTTAAGGTTACAGAATTGGAATAATCTTTAGAAGGATCCTTCGATCCAACTCAACAAATATTGTTATTTATTCTTTATACAAACGCTGCCACCCTAATGTACATACATTCATTAGGTCAAAGGTTTGTGGATTGATTCATGTTACGTGTATTTTGTAATCAATATAAATAATTATATTTTTTAAAGGGGGTTGAGTTAAAACTATTGACAGACATAATTTTAAAAAGTGTAATTATACTGCAGTAGTGTAATTTCGTTTTTTTCTTCTACTGTTGTCATAAACTTGAAGTGTTTCTGTAAGTATTACATTTTACAAAACTGTTTGACATGTTATTGAAGTATAAATTACAATTGAACTCAATTTACACTGTATGTTAAATCAAGTATTTGTTACCCCCTACAACAAATTGGGAAAAATTGTTGCACACCTGAGCAAGTCCATATACGTTCGAAACTACATACTTGATATAGTTATACTACATTTTCGGTTTTTTATTTTCTGATCGTTTCTTCCTTTAAAAGGACTTTAAAGTTTGAAAGGAAGAGTAAGTATAATTATATTTAGCTAAAATTTGCTTTGGTGTAGTGGGTCAATATGGGTATCCACTGAAAGAGGAGAACAACAGTATTTTTACGAATAAAATAGTTTTAAAATGTTAAAATAAAAAAACCAAAAAAATGTCCTTTAAAATGTTAATCCTTTAATATCCTTATTTTTTATAGTCAGTTTTTTTAGAAAAAAATATATGACAAATTTACTAATATGGAGTTCCAGAATCCATAATTTCATGTTCTTATCTTTATTAGTTTTTTGTAAAAAAATTTTAAAGTTAAGTTATATTCAAATTAAAAAATATGTTTGTTGAAAATATTTTGTAAATTTATTATTTATTCCACTTGCTTAATGTTATCTCAATGTCTGTTAATTTTTTGTAATAACGTTAAATTGACAGTCTTCAGGCAGAATATCTACCATTTAAACGATAACCGGAGGTTGAGATAACACCCCTTAAAATATATAATAAAAATTTAAATTTTTTTTCGTGTGATTATAACGGTTTAGTGATTAAAACATGCATGTTCCGAACTCTAAAATCCACTTCAGGATAATGTGATAAGCGCAATATTATTATAAATATAAATTATAATAGTAAAATATGGCTCGAACTTCCATAATTGACTTATAAACATTAATTTCACGATAAAAAGCTACATAAAAAACGTTTGTATATGTAGACATAAATCTCTCCTCTTAATCTTATAATATCCCTAGTAAACCCCTGTACAAAACAACAATAATGCGACTATTTGTTAAAAAATTTCGTGTGCTTATGATGGCGCACACATTTTAAATAAACTCAAAACTGGTGTAGGGTATCATATGGTCGGCCCAGTCCGGTTATACTTTCCTACTTGTTTAAATATTTATGTATGTATATCGTGGTTTATTGCACATGATATACCTTTTGTATTTTTAATGAAAACTATATAATAAACTAATTGGAAAACATTATTGGGAAGTCAAAGATATTTTGAAATGATATATAGAATTTAGAATAACTATAGAGTTCGGAATAATTGTATCATATGGTCGGCCCAGTCCGGTTATACTTTCCTACTTGTTTAAATATTTATGTATGTATATCGTGGTTTATTGCACATGATATACCTTCGCCTTTTTGTATTTTTAATGTAAACTATATAATAAAATAATTTGAAAACATTATTGAGAGTTCAAAGATATTTTGAAAAGATATATCGAATTTAGAATAACTATAGAGTTCGGAATAATTGTGTTAAATTAAAAAGGAAAATATACTTCCACAGAAGGTAGTTTTAGCATGAAAGGATAAAAAATGCAAGATATCCTTAATCGATTTTTATCCTTTCATATTCTTCAAAGTTTCCACTTTTTTACCTTTTTATCATAGAGGTAAAGAAACTCGGTTCCACGATATCAAATTTCTCATTTTTCTACATAATATTTTAACAAAAAAAAAAGACTTTGAAATTTTCATAGGGGAAAATTTTATTAATTTATTTATTTATTGAGATATTTAAAAAAAATTATAAAAATTAAACAAATTTAGCTATGAAGACCAAATTCAGACTTGTGTACTCCATTCTAATGTCTTTATTATGAATATTTTTTGTTGAACAATTTTGTATAAAATTTAAAGGATAATAAAGGATAAACTTTTATAAGGATATTTTTTACATTTTTTATTCTTAAAAAATTAAACAAAATACGAGATATAAATACTGCAATTGTCCTCTTTAGTTTGATATCCATATTGTTATAATAGAGTGGCTAAAAATATTTTATAAACATTTTTGAAAATTGTATGTACCTCAAATTTTAAAGTCCTTTAAAAAGGATAAAAATGAAAAACTGAGTACGTAGTTATACCACATAAATTATGTGCTTTCGTATGTATATGGTTTGGTTCGTGTGTGAAAAATGGTGTTGGACGGTGTTATCAGTTAAATAGAGTGAAATAATTAAATTTTATGAATGTTTCAAATAAAACCTGAAAAAAGGCGGAGAAGGTTAAGATAGTAACCGATCGAAAAAGAATACATTTGATGATATAAATAAAAATGCAACAGTTTTAAGGGTGTTTTTTCAGTTTTGGTTTACCTTTTCATGGAATTGGCCAAATGCAATGCAAATTTTAATTATAATATATCTTCTCTATCCTTGCTAATGTATGTAGTTACAACGAAATCAAAAGTTTATATCGTAATAGTATTAATATAAACATTAATTCATTTTAATACAGAATTATGTTTATTTATTTTCGAATTATGGCCAGCTCTTTTGTTTAAGTAATAATATATTTACATATTTAAATAAATATACATTTAATTAGAATAAGTGAGTTATAGTTTGCAATATCGAATGGAAGTATACTTTACAATATACACATACATATATTAATCTTGGCAATATTAATTGTATTCACTTACTAATAACAAACTTTTCAATATCAATTAAGGTGATACGTCTTAATTCGCGTTACTTTGTAATTAATGCTTTTGCTATATACTAGGATATTGAAATAGATAATTTTTTCGATCACTCGATTAAACTAAAATTGACAAATTTAAAATAACTAAAAACCGAAAAATTTTTATCAATTTAAGAATTTGTCCTAGAACGGGTTCATACAGAATTGAACTGCAGTCTTGGAAATAATGATATCACATTTACTTCTACAGGCAGTATTTAGGAATATTGTTGTGTCTCATTGGTATTTCTAGTAAGTGGATTCTGTTAACGTTATTCCTATTACCCAGCTAGCATTTGGAAGATTGTTGGATGATTAATCAGTAAACTGAGTCATTTTTGACTCCTTTTGATGACCTAAAAGTGATTAATAAGTTGAGCGCTTAAAAAATGACTCGAAAATGATCCCGATATATGATTGAAAACTGAATATTTGAAAAACAATAACAAAATGTACAACAATCATAAATTGATCATCCTGGTGTTTAAAATATGATTGTTTCAAAAACTTATTTTGTGGTCATATTTCAAGCAGATAGAAGATCTAAAATTGTTCCTTATGTAATTGTTTTTGTTTGTAATGAAACAGCAACACTTACACTTAAAAATTACTCAAAAACGATTCAAAAATGAGTCGAAACTGATTAGAAATGGGGCTTAGAAAATACTCTTTTGGAAGAGTTAGCAAAACATTTTGTGTGGCCTAAAATGAGTTGATATAATTCTCATTTCGTTTATAAAATTAAATGTATAAGTATTGAATTTGCGTGATATTTATAAAGTCGATTTTCTGTCAAGGAAATTGAAATTATATTATGCTTTAATTATAATAATTTTATATGTTTAACGATGTTCTACGGAAGATAGTTGGGCGAATAATCACTAAACTATGTCTATATAATTCCAATTAATGTTTAAAATCTGATTTATTTGAAAAACAATAACAAAATGTATAGCAATCATAAATAGGTCATCCAGATGTTTGAAATATGATTGTTTATAAATTTAGTTTGTAGTTAAATTTCACGCAGTCGGAAGATCAAAAACTGTTTTCTGTTGTATTGTATTTGCATGTAACAAACATAAAAATTACTTAGAAAAGACTCTAAAATTACTATAATATGATTGGGAAATAACTCAAAAACGACCAGTTATTTGGTTCATTAATGACTCAAAAAAGATTAAAAAATTAGTCATAATTGATCAGAAGTGGGGCTCATAAATGACTCATTTAGAAGAGTCGCGGGTAGGGTACCATTTTCTTCCGACGAATGTATCATTTATGATCAGAAAATGAGCGCATATATG
This sequence comes from Lucilia sericata, assembly GCF_015586225.1. Lineage (NCBI taxonomy): Eukaryota > Metazoa > Arthropoda > Insecta > Diptera > Calliphoridae > Lucilia > Lucilia sericata. Next base: position 693,787 of record NW_023994128.1, read on the forward strand.
ATCATTTTAATCGTGCAGAAGAGTCATAAATGACTCGAATGTGATCAAAAATTTCAAAAAATGCTAGCTGGGTAGAGACATATTTTGTACGGCTCAATTTTACAATACAAAGTACAATTGTAGAGTGCTCTAATGTATTTACATTAGGGTGGCCCCAAACTGGAAGTTGCTGATGTTCTCACCGAAAATTAAATTCATTCTAAGATACCATTTCTCAAAGTTTTTGTCCTCAAGTTCGGTGTGCTGGATCAAAGGATAAAATGGCAATTTGTTAAGGTTTTTATCATATTTCTTGCAAATAGACCACATGCAATTTGGTATCATATGAAAGGTCGTTGGGAGACGATTTCAATGGCATAACACAATTTTGTATACAACTCCAAAATTATTACAAATGTCGTAATTTTTTTTACATATAATTATTTAATGTAATTGATTGAAATTATTTCATTGTAAACCTCATATAATTTTTTTTCTGGTTTTCGAAATTTGATACGTTTTGTATTTTATTTAAATATTTTTAATCCTATTTTCTCCCCGGTATTATGCTAACTATATTTATCTAATGTACATAATATGTAAATCCGTATATATAAATTTTATTAGCTTTACATTGGTATATAACACTTTATAGTTTCATTCTATAATAGATCAAATTTGTCAGTTTAACTAAAAATAAGAACACCATTTATCCTAAGCTTTTATGCTTGCTTTGTTAATAATGATTTGTTTGTTGTTGTTTACATTTTTTTGCAATGCTTTGGTAGCGTTCATAGGGGTCTATAAAATCAAATAAACTTCGTTATAGATTAAACTTTGAAAAACGGAAAAACCAGTTTCCGTATATATTACTGAGGATTATTATGTATTAATTTCAATGAATTATATTAAATTTATTTGTGTTAAAATGCAAAAAATCTGGAAATTTTCCAAAAAATGAGAAAATTTTGACTACTTTGGCTGTTACGAAAAACTTCTGATATGGAATATAAAGCGTCTCATAAGGACCTTACTAACTACTTTATAAATACGTTTAATAACAACTTTTACCGTTGTGATATACATATGGGCAATTTCGTGTCAAGTGACCCAACTCAAAAAAACGATTTGGATGAATTTTGTACCAATGGTAGTACTAGTAGAGGAGGTCAAAGTTGATCCTTGTCTACTATACAGCGATAAATAACATAAAATACCTCTAATTGATTTCCATTTAATCAAAAATTTTATGTTTCTGTGTTTAATATTATATACAATTCAAAAAATATAATTTGATGAATGAGAAAATACCAAGAGTCTCTTTCAGTAGATTCTCATTCACCAAATTTTATATTTCTATGTTCAATATCGTAAAAACATCAAAAAGTACCATCGGAAAAGCGAAAAAGTACAAAATACGAAATACCAAAAGTACCAGACACCCATCTGATTATTTTAAGAGTAGATACATGTGCATTTAAAATTTTTCTTGTATCACTAATATTCGATAAGATAATTAAGAAAGCCTATGTACACATCAACTGTCAAAAACATTTTATGAATCCCCTTATGTATGTATTAAATAATTAATTTTATTAAAAAAAAAACTAAAATGCTTTTTATGTCTCTTTCATTGTTTGTATGCCATTTAAAATGAAATAAAAACTATTTATAAACCACTATAATGGGCAGACAGCGTTTGCCCTGATGTTTGTAATGCTCTCAAATATTATACCAATAACACTCCATCGACTCACAATGAGCACCTGGGTCAATTTAACGATACACTTTTATAGCTTGTAATCAAAGTATATTTGAACAATTTAAAGATAAGTCGATGAAATTTGGTACACGATCATTTTTAGCCTAAGGACTAACTCATATGATTTGGTTTAAATTGGTACATTATTTTGTTTAGCATCCATACAACTGGATCCCACGAATAGGTCTTCAGATTATAAATACTCTAGTATCTCTACAAAAATCAGATTAAAAAAAAATGTATTAAACAAAATTCACATTTTATAAAAATCAGATGTAGTGTCAGTTATCATGTGGTCGGCTATGTCCGACTATACTTTCTTAATTGTTTTATTTTCAAACTACTTTCATTTACTAGTTTCTTATTTAATTCATATTTATTTATGTGCTTCTCTACCGTCCAGACATTATTTTATAAAATATGTATTTATATATTTTATATAAAGAAAAAATCCTTGTAAATACTCTCATTGTGCATACTAAGTATTTTTATTTAGAAACCTTTACTTCAACTTTAACAGTCAACATAATTAAGAGGCACATTAAGAACACAGTTGCATATTTAAAGGTAATTTTTCTTATTTTTAAAAAATAATCTTAATTTCAAGCAAAAACAAGAATGGACTGATGGATGAATTAAGCTAATGTTTCATACAACTTTGCAAGGATGTGTTAACCCTTTGTGGGTGTTTGTTTTAATATTACAAATCATATCCTCTAAAGAAACAAAATGGACAAGAATTAGTTTTTGATGGCTTTTAATCAAGTTTTTCTTTAAATCAAATGGAATTTGTTTTGTAATTTGTAAATGACTAAAAATTATCTTAATTTTAGGCGCAAAATTGTTACAAAAATTTTATCAATTTCTCAGGCTCATATCTTGCAAACCGTTCGGAATTTTGATTTAATCTCTGCGACAGTGTTGTAGCTCTTGTTATAAAGAACAAAAAAATGTCAACATATAAAATCAAAGAACTTTATATTCAAGATAAAAATCGCAAAAAACTTTGATTTTTACTTTCAAGTGCTTCGCTAAATTAAGCGTATACGTAATATTTGTAATACCCATAAATCATCAACACGTATACGTACATGTGTGGTTAATAAAAGCAATTTTATTTCACAATGAAATGAAAATAGAGAGTAAATCAAAATTCTGAATGTTTTGCAAGATATAAGCTTTTTCGCACTGCAAAATACAAATTTAAAACGTTCCAGATATGTCACGATGTTTTTGAAATTGGGCAAAAATAAACGTAAATGCTTTAAGGGGTTAAAAAATACGAAAAGCGAATAAATGTCTGAAGTTGAAAACAAAACAAAATACGGAAAGACCCAATAGTAAAAAAAATATATAAATAAATGAATGAAGAAAGCTCGTGAAAATGCTAATAAAAACAAATAGAAACCTATTAAAAATAAAGACATTGGTCTACGTCTAGAATTTTTATATATTTTTGCATTACAAAAAATCTACATAGATATAGAAAAGTATGTACTACTAACATAAACGCAAGTACAAACACAATACTAATGCAAACATTTACATAGTGACTAAATGACTGACTGACTAAAACTATGACTACGATACATATATACATACATAGATGTATATATTAACGGCTTAAAGTTTACTGGCATTGCATGGCTTTGCATGTTAAAAATAAATTTAAATTGTTATTGTATGCAAAAGAAAACAAAAAAATAAAATACTAAAAGAACTCTATGATTCTTTCAGTTTAATATGAAAACACCAACTTATAACAATAATAAAAACTGAAACCAAAAAAGAAAAATACAAATAAGAACTTAAAGACTTTCAAGAAATAAAAAAAAATCATTCATTCGTTCACTTGTTCATTGTTCGAAACTCCATTGTAAATGAGAAGGCAGTAGAATAAAAGCTCTAAAGGATTTAAACAACCAACGAAGCAACCAACCGAACTACCAAAACATTCTCTTCCTACTTAGACAAAAGGTCAAAAAGTCAGTAGCTTAACATTTAAAGTTACACAAAACTACTATACAAATAAACAAAAAACTAGTATGAATGATATGTTCGGCAGTGACGACAACTTAAATACCTTACACCTAAGCACAAGCTGATTTAATATTAGAGTGGATTTTAGATATTTACAACATTTATAGAAAAAAATTGGTTTCTGACAAAATGAAATGAGCTATGTTCGTACGTCTGTATGTCTGTCTGTCCGTCTGTATGTTTGTTGAAATCAGTTTTTAGATGACCCCAGATATCGGCGAGATCCAAATTTTTAATAATTCTATCGGAAATGCGACCGGTAAGAACGCTATTTAAAATCAGTACAATCGGCCCATTACCAAACAGTTTAAAACAGTAGATAATATTCTGTGTGAGCATGTTTACACTTACCAAAGGACATCCCGACGGATGATCAGTGAGATTGATATAGCGATACAAATTTTTATAAGGATCCAGACACTCTTAGGACTCAGATGAATATTTTAAAATGTTACACATAAAATGATAAACTCATATACATATACCCTAAATTACTTATAATAGCAACTAACAAACAACCAACATCATCTGTGTAGTAAATAGAAGCAAAGGCAGTGAAAACTAAAATTTATATTTAAATGCAAATGGTAGCCATTTGTTTAGTTAGTTCAGTTGCTGTTGTTTGTTATGCTTTTATTGTTGCTGTTGTAGTTTAGTACAGGCGGCGGTAAACGTATCTTACAATTAAATCAAACTAGTTACAAATGTGTTCAAAATGAGTCAGTTTACCTACATTATGTATATAGAACTGGTAAGAAAATACCCAATAGGAAATAGGAATAAGATAAAAATATCTGAAATTAAAAATCTGTAGTCCGTATATCAATAATATCGAAGAAAACATGTTCTTATATGTTGAAAAATTTAATTTATTTTTTTAAATAAACATTTGATCATTTTCTACACTAATAGTTTTATCAAGCATATAGAATAGTATTGACTATTTTTTCATTATAAATTTTAAAATTTTTATTCATTTGTATAGCTAATTATGACCACTTACAGGCAGTTTGTTCAATCAGAAATCGAAATGTAATTTCTTTTGGGAATAGATATAACAATATAAATAAATGAAAATATTTGTTTGTTTTCTTTATACCTCTTAGAAGTTTACTTTTATTCAAGTAGTTTCATTTACCTATGAATATATATATAAACACATACATATATACATACATACATTCATATGTAAATATATATATAGTATATTAGGGTAGATTTTTTTTTGGCAATTTGGGAATATGATTTGAACAATTAACCCAAATATGGGGCTTAATCTCAAAACTTTATATATATTGTTTGAACTGTTATGAACTAGTTGGAGCTAACAAATTCTTGATCACCCAATATGCCAAAAAAAATATAGTATGTTCTCATATAGCAAATAAAGCTTCAGCCACTATTTCACAATGCTTTTTAATGAAGTTTCGCACTTGATTGTTAAAAAATACCCTAATTTATATGATACTAGCATACCCTGTGTTCTTCGCTACCCTAACCAAAATTAAATACATATAACATTTTTTTTACTTTTATAGAAAAATTAAAATTGATTAAAATTTTTTTAATGTTTCAGTTTTTTACGTTCAATATCACGAGAATAAATTCGCATTCAGGAAGAAGCCTGTATTTTGAGTTTCATTCGTTAGCTTCCTCACTATAGGTAATTTCGAAAGTACTGCTTGAAAAAAGTACTATAAAATACTTCTTATAGATTCTCATTTAATAAAAAATTTTATGTTTCTGTGTTCAATATTATATACAATTCAAAAAATATAATTTGATGAATGAAAATTTACCAAAAGCTCCTTACAGTAGATTCTCATTCACTAAGATCCCTACATTTTAAATTTTATATTTCTATGTTTAATATCGTAAGAATATCGAAAAGTACCATCGGTAAAACGAAAAAGTACAAAATCTCTCTCAATAAATTTTCATTTAATAAGGCCGTGTGTCATGAGTTCTGGTAAACCATTATAGATAAACCAAAAGGTACCATTTGAAAAATGGAAATGTTCCAAAGAGTTCCCACTTACTGAATATTATTTAGTCAAGACCATGTATGTTAAAATTAATGTTCCTAGGTTGAATATTTTAGAAAATTCAAAAAGTACCATTTATGAGATAAAAAGTACTAAAAGGTTCTCTCTTAAAGAATTTTATTCAATGAGTACCGTGTATGTTTAATAATTATGTGTTTTGAATTCATATTATAAAACATACACATTTGAAGAAAGAAAAAGTACCTAAAGTGGAATAAATTTTACCTAAGTGGAAAGTACTAATAAAAAAATGTTTCCCCTTTTCGCTTAGAAATATACTTTTTCGAGAATTAAGTTTACAAAATGTTACGTATTTAAATCTATATATCACAGATAAAACTCAAACGATTCAAATCTGCATTCATTTGTTCCAGAAAAATTGTGCTTTCAAAAAGGTACCAAACAATTTACTCGAATTTGGTAGTATATAGGCCTTAGTACTCGAATTCCAAAATAATATACCAATAACTTATTTTGTGTGAGTAAATAAACTACTTTTTGAAATTTTATAAAAATTGGCTCTATGAGTTTGAATAAAATTAAATTTCCCGTTTTTTCCCTTTTTTGTACTTTTTTCTCCAGTGAAATAGCAAAAATTGTATTACAATAAATATTACAGAGTTAGTCCGTAATTTAATAGGAATAATTCAATAACCCGAAAAAGTTTTCTTAATGTGCTAAAAAAAAGTACCATAAATACAGTTTTCTCCCTTTTACACCCAAAAATGACTGAATTTTAAGAAAAGTACGAAACAGGTGTCTCATAATTTTGGGAGATGTATGCAAAATATTTATAAAAATTTTATTATGTTAATTATTTCAAAAGTTAAAAAGGGCCAAAAAAGGTACCAAAATCACCTTTGTTACACATTTTTACCCCTTGAAAGTATGAATTTCAAAAAAGTACCAAACAACCATCTGGTTATTTTAAGAGTAGATACAGGTGCATTTAAAATTTTTCTTGTATCACTAATATTAAATAAGATAATTAAGAAATCCTGTTTTACCCGTTTTTTCCCCTTTTTACCCGTAAATGTAAAAATTTCCAAAAATCCCTCCTTAGTGGATCTACATAACCAATAACACATCTACTGTCAAAATTTCATGATAAATCAGTCAGTCAGTAACTCTACTCTTTAGGCTAGATTTGTTTTTGGCAATTTGGGAATATGATTGGAAAATTTAACCCAAATATGGGTCTTAATCTCAAAAATAACTAAATATATATATTTTGTTATGAACTTGTTTGATAGTATTGTCTAGTTAGAGCTAACAAATTCTTGATCACCCAATATGCCAAAAAAATATATTATGTTCTCATATAGCAAATAAAGCTTCAGCCACTATTACCATGTTTTTAATAAAGTTTCACACTGGTTTGTTAAAAAATACCCTAATTTATATAATATTGCATTTGCACGGTACATATGTACATACATACATATATTTGAACAAAAATATACACTTAAAATTTATTTTGTATACATTTTGTTCGTACTCCAAGTTTACTTTATTTAGTAGTACAATTTTCGTAAATATACATATACATACATATATGCATATAAATATATAAAGATTTACAATCGAGTATGTTTTTAATGTGTTCGAAAAGAAAAAGAGGAAAATTAAAATGTATTTTTTTACCACAACCTCTTTAGCAATAAGATATATAACATAATTAAATATTTCACAAGGAGTTGGAATATTTTGCACTCGTATGTTATTTTCAATTTGATACAAAAACTATAAAAAGAATTAAGTAAATTGAGACTTTAAAGGTCTTACTTAAAAGCACATACATAAGTGTATTGTATGAAAATAAACAATATTGTATTATTTACCCCTTTTTAAAGAAATTTCATTTACTATATTTAGTGAATGCAATTAGGGTGTCGGTAGGTATGATTTCTTTGTATAGAAGCAAATAAACTTTACTAATTTAACATGCTGATATGAGTTAATGATTAAAAACATAAACAGCAATTTGAAATTATTAAAGAATATTACTTCTCTGGCATTACTATTAAGGTAGGTTTTTAAACTTATCAAATATTTGACGTTATGTTTATAAAGTAATTCTCGAAAATTTTGTGTTTAAGGGAACAGTCAACATTTGGAGTGGATTTCAAAACCCTGCCTTATAAATGTGGGCAATTTCGTGCCAAGTGACCCAACTTTTAAAATCCATGTCTTCCGATTTATGAAGTTTGCACCAAGGTTAATACAATTTAATAGTAGGTTGGACACAAATTTTTAGAGCGGGGTGATAGTTGGAAATTTTGGTCATACAGGGTTTTATTCAAATGAGTGTAACAATGGAAACAATAAAGAAAGAGCTATATGAACTTCTTTGGACAATATTTGCACTCAATGAATGAAACCCTGTATGACCAAAATTTACAACTTTGACCTAGGGTTCTATAAATCGACTTTCGGATAATCGAATAATTTTTGTCGAAAAAAGTCGAAGTCGACTATTTTGTTCCAAAAGAGTCGATAATTCGACTATCGTCTATAAAAAAAGTCGAAAAGTCGACTTTGTAAATAAAAATCAAAAAGTCGAAAAATATCGAAGAGTCGAAAAAAGTCGGAAAAAGTCGAAAACTCGAAAATAGTCAAAAAAAAGTCAAAAATAGTCGAAAATTTAAAAAAAAAAAATTAAAAGAGTGGAAAAAAGTCAAAAGTACTCGGAAAAACTCGAAAAAAGTCAAAAAATAATCGAAAAAAAGTCGAAAGAAGTTGAAAATAGTCAAAAAGTCGAAAAAAAATCGAAAGTCGAAAATACTAAAAGTCGACTTTTAATTAAATGAAAAAAGTCGAAAAATCGACTTTTCATAAAATGCAAAAAGTCGAAAAGTGGACTTTTTGCATTTAGTTAAAACTACTATAGAACCCTTCTAACTCCGGCAGTTCTTGAGCTGAAAATTTGTGTATTACCTACTATCCAATAGTACTAACCTTGGTGCAAATTTCATCCAAATCGATGTTTTGAGTTTAATATTTTAGGATTTCGATTTCGCGGTAGGATCTTAATTTTGATTTCTTGCCACAAATCATTTTTTACAATTTTACTTAATCACAGTTGTTAAGTGATTTATTGACACAAAACTAATTTCCTCTTAGAGGTATTATATGGGTTCAATTTAGAACGATCCTCGTGACATTTCTTACAAGACGAATTTCATCTCGGTAGTGGTATTTTTAAGACAGTTACATACGTTAAAGACATTTTATTAAAGGGACCTATATGTGGTGTAGATTTAAAATCAGATTTATAAATAAGAGCTGTCCATTCTACTTTTATAGGAAAAACTTAAAACTACCATCAAAAATCGATTTTTATATAAAAAATGCGCTATAAAATTGTAATTGCAGAATTGTTTGAAATCTGTGATTATATATAGATTACATCAAAATAAAACGAAAAAAATTCATACTAAAACGAAAATTTGCGCTTCAGAATGCCATTGAAATTTTATATAAAAGCTGCATAAATGACAGTGTAATTGAGAAAATATTTAAAATCTACGAACTTTTCTATGTGAGATTATTTTATATACATATAAATAGTATGTATGTATGTATTTAGGTTTACATTAATTTTTACAAACACCAAAACAACAGAATAATGGGTTTTGAGGAAAAATGTTCCCTAATTTTTAACGAATTTTATAAATACGAGAAATATAACAATAAACTACACAATATTCCCTGTAATGCATAATTAGAATTTGAATTTGTAAGCTTTCATTTTTACTCAAACCATTTGTTTGTCGTTCTCTCAACCTATTTATGACTGACTATTGAAATGCTTTTTAATCTAGTATTCATGAAAAGTACAGTTGCTTTAGAAAAAAATGTAAAAAACAACTCTTAAATAAACTCCAGTGAATTACAAACACAGTATGATAAATGCATAGTACAATTTATGAGTGTGTTTGGTACACCACGACGTATGAGTTATAATGAATGAATTCTTTAAGTACTTTTCACAATGAAATTTATAATTACCACTTTGAAGAGAAAATGTACTGCTAAATGCCAAAAAAGGAGCAAAAAAGTAAAGAAATACGGAAAAGAGCAAATAGTCGTGTATGCATTAATGCAACAGGAAATACAAATATGAAAATATACATTTACACATGTAATATAAACAAGTACTCCGTCTACTAGTTAAATGCACTCATACATATACATATGTATATGAAACTGTGTATATGCGTTTTCATTGTAGGAATTATGTATTCAATTCATACATACATATGTATATAGGTATGTATTTTACGCTAACACATATTCATTATTCAAAGCACTTCATATTTGTATAGTTTATACTTTATGTCTTTTTATTTTGTTACTTTTTTTCTTTCCTGTTTCTTTCATTCTTTCGTTCTGTTTTTAATCTTGTATTTAGTTTTTGTATGTTGTGTAAGGAAGTTTGCCAAAGTAAATACATCATTAAAGAAATAAATGTCAAATATGCACATGCATTCCGAGCTACCATAAACACAGTTCACCTATCTGTGTTATTTTATACATATGTATGTATGTATGTGCATACATATGTAATTGTGGCTGTTAGTTAAGGAGGCGAGTTCAAAAAGTTTTTATAATATTTTTGTATAACACATACTTTTTAACAATTACGTTAAATGTATACCGATATATACAATAACTTTACCTCACTATAATGGGTAGGGTATTATGTCATTGTGGTGATATTTCGGTTATATGACCAAATGATTACCTAGAAGTATACTAATCTATACAAAATAACTGCCTAATCTGTCCAATCGTGGTGACTTTTAAAATAATAAGACATCCAGAAAAAAGTTTCCAAGTACTAAATTCATTGAAATAACTAGAAATCAATTTCATACAAACATAGTTCAGATAAATACAAACAAAAATGGCTCAAATAAGATAAGATTCTTATAAGTTAATTTAACACAATATCAATTTTCTTAATTATCAAGCTCAGTACATTTCATAGTTGACACAAAACCCACAAAAGAACTCTCCTAATGAGTATCACATGTTCAGGCGTTCTCGACTACACATTGTTAATTTTTTTATACCCACCATCAAAGAAGTTGGGGAGTATATTGATTTTTTCATTCCGTTTGTAATATATCAAAATATAGGGTGTAGACTCACAAAAGCATATACCATCATATGTTTGTTCTGGATACTTTTTAAATTGTAAGACGATCTAGCCATCTCTCCCTCCGTCTGTCTGTTGAAAGCACTATAGGATCCTAATAGAAAGAGCTAGTTAGTAAGGCAGCAAATGTACACAAGTTACCTAGAAACTATAGTGTAAAGTACGGCGGAATTTAGTCTATGATTGATCGTACAAACCTCCCATAGATGGTACTCTGCAGAATATTACTTAAACGCTAATAACTAGCTTAAAAATTATCGGTCCGTAATAGTTCCTACCCCTCATATAAAGTCACCCGCAGAATATTACTTTCAAATAGAAATAACTGAATAATATATATGGGTCATTTCGCGTCAAGTGACTGTAAAAATTATGAAATTTGCACCAAGGTTAGTACTATTGGATAGTAGGCCAAATTTTCAGCTCAATCGTTCAAGAACAGTCAGACTTAGAGGGGGTCCTACAGGGTTTTATTCAAATGAGTGTAACTTTTCACCTATTGGTCCTAGCAAAAATTGTCAAAAAGAGTTCAGATAGCTATTTCTTCGTTGTTAAGTTTTTAAAATTAATTTTTTTTTAAACTATTTCTTTTAATTTTTTTTTCAAAATGGGCCATTTTTTGGCTTAAAAGAAAGCTTATACTATTTCCTTTTATGGCTTAAAAGAGTCCCATAATGGGATGCGAGTGGGGTATCTTTCAAAAAAATTATTTTTGAACTCTAGAATAAGATCTTTTTATCAATATTTGTAACTTAATTTTTCCTAAAGTGCCTAAAGGCATGAAAAACCGGTTTTTATCCGTAACTCATGAATTTCAAAAACATATTATTGTTCTACTCGGATCCACCTTTCAGAAAAATTGTATCAGTTCCCAGGTATTTATTTTTGTCGCATAGAGTTATATGTATGTACAAATATATACTGCCTTATTCATATACATTTATCAAAGGTTTATAGAAAAAATTTTATATGAAAATTTGATTTCTAAACCTTGGATAAAAGTTTATGAATAAGACCCATCATAGTATATATTAATAATCTCTGAAATCTTATTCTGAAGGTGTGGTAGAATGAGAGTTAAATTAAAAACTATAGATTTCGCGAAACGGGTAACATAATAGTCCTGCATCTTTAAAATGATTGAAAAAGTGATTCTATTACTATTAAGATTGCCCTTTTATTTTCATATGGTAAATATTTCTACGTAAAAAGTTCTTAAATACTAAATGTCTAAAATGTATGGTGTCATAAAGTTTTAGGAGATACATGAACTTTTACATATACTAGGACTCGTTTTTGTAATTTTATTGATTTCCAATACTTTTTTACTTTTTATCTGTAAAATGAATTTAAAGTGTACGAAGTACTTCCGAAAGAATAACTTTTATCACCACTTCAAAAGTAGCACTAATTAATATTTTTTACCTTCTGAGGAAGTGATGTTTTAAGACTTCCTAAGAAGTAAAAATAATTTTATTTTTTCAATGTTGAAGATATATTTTTTTTTTGTTCTTACATTTTTTGAGATAAAAATGTTATATTTGGGCTTTTTGTATTAATGTTAATAATATTACTTCTTGAGAATGACTTCAGAAGTAGAGAATTTGGAATCAAATAAAAAGGACATCCCTCCTATGACAAGCCTGTGTTAAATCATCACTTCTTCAGGTCTTTTTCAGTACTTCCATGGAGTAAATTCTACATCTTTTTCGCTTCTTTGGAAGTTCTTTTTTGCTGGGTATGAATTTAACTCATTTTTGAATTAGTTCCAGTTTGTGCAGTATTGATCAGATCTGCTTATCTTGTCTAAACGAATGTATAATTATCAAGCTTAAATAAAATTGGACAATGAATTCGACTCCAATTTATTTATTAAAGCTAGATTGGATGTCACTTCTCTGTTAGTACAATACGAAATATTTAAATCGATATAGTAAAATCTGTCATATATAAATTATACAAGTTGACAAAAAATACATATGTATATGTTTAGCAAATCTCCGAAATTTTATTTTATATTGGTGTAGTATAACATACAGATAGGCTTGACCGTCAATACGTTCTTGCATGTTTTTATAGAATGCATTTCAAAAGTCAATCTAACTACTAAAATACAAACTTTGAAGGATGATTATAAATCATTCTACATTTATCAGAACAAATACTTGGAAGCACATGCAACTACTCGTGAATCTGCATACAAATATGAGCTAGTAGGGAAATTTTGAAGAATTTTTTAATTAAGTTGACTTTTACCTTTATAAGGATTATTCACATTGTACTTCCTTATTTGTGTATGATGTTGTATCTTATTATATAGAATGCATTTAATGATGTCCTTAATTTTATTTTATATTGGTGTAGTATAACATACAGATAGGCTTGACCGTCAATACGTTCTTGCATGTTTTTATAGAATGCATTTCAAAAGTCAATCTAACTACTAAAATACAAACTTTGAAGGATGATTATAAATCATTCTACATTTATCAGAACAAATACTTGGAAGCACATGCAACTACTCGTGAATCTGCATACAAATATGAGCTAGTAGGGAAATTTTGAAGAATTTTTTAATTAAGTTGACTTTTACCTTTATAAGGATTATTCACATTGTACTTCCTTATTTGTGTATGATGTTGTATCTTATTATATAGAATGCATTTAATGATGTCCTTAATTTTATGTTATTTAGTTAGTTTTACTAGTATAACAACAATTTACTGAAAGGTTTCTTATAATTTTTTTTCGAATTTAGTATATAAGTTATAATATTTTAAAGTATTATACATATAATAATACAATTTGAAGAAAATACTAATTGTACTATTATTATTGGCCTAATATTGAATTTGGATTGAAAGTTATGAATTGATCTTTTCGTCATATTACCACAGTTTACACATTTATATAATTTGGTAATTAAAGAACTTCTTTGTGCAAAATTTACTGCATATTAACCGAACCTTAAGTAATAATTTCTGGGTACATTAATCCAATATTTATAAACGTTCACAAATCTTAATTGATTAAATTTAAAAGCTAATTTCTTTTTGGTGTGTAAAATTAAAAACCTGAAAAATAAATTTTGCATCTTCTATTAACGTCTTTTTACCACGTCACGTATGAGTAATTTTTAATTACAAAGTATCAATCATGCGTTAAGTTGAACTAAAAATGGCCAGTATTCATGATGGCGAAAAAATATTGGTAAATGTGTTAATTATTCACCGATATTTTTACAAATGTTTTTTAATTATATCTGTTTACAAATTTTTAATAAATGTTGTTAGTTATTTTTCTATTAAAATTTAAAAATCATTAAAATTACTTTCAATACTGGTACTAATTATTACTTATTTTAATAATGGCTATTCATAATACATATTATAAACTATTTACAAAAGAAAAAATTAATTTTTAAATTTTACAAAATACTTTTAAACTCTTTCCTAATAATAAGAAATTCCTAGAAGAGTAAATCCCATTCATTACATGATTTTAGGCTTAACAAATTATAATCGTATTTATATAATTAATGTTATTAGTAGAAATTTTGTCCTTAATTAGTTTTCTTTGAAACATATTTGAACATAAATAGAAAGAAAAAATTAAACAAAATTCCATAGGAATCAACGTTAAGTTCCTTTTAACTCCTTCTTACTATCAGCATTCGTTGGCAATATAGAAATGACCTCTATTGTTAGACTACAGCTAACTAACCAAACAACTAACCAACCAACCAAAGAATCAACCAATTAATTAATTATATAAATCCTTATAGCTTGTGTTGTTGTGGTTGTTGTTCATAGACATTATACAAGCAATTAAGCGTTATTTAACTACAATAAAAGAAAAAAATGTATATTTTGTAAGAATAATAACGCAAACAGCAACAACTATAAGAATAGTAATAATAATGTAAAACAAAAAGAAATTTAGGAATAAAATGTCTTTTCTCATGACCTACAACATACAACAAGTGGAAAAGAAAAAAAAAAAAGAATCAGAAATGAATGGGAGAGAATAAATTAAGGACATTTACATAAAAAGAATAATATAATAAATTTGTATAACACATAAATGTATGTAAGTAAGTTTAAGGAAAATACGAGGGTTATCTAGCGACAATAGAGGAAATATTGTATGTTTGTTAGAAAATTAACACATAATAGAGAATATGTTTACTTTTAAATTAAACTTTTATTTAAAAAGTATAATACTTAAAAAAATTCTAGAAAAGATTTTGGAAAGTTATACAAAGTGCTATGATGTTCATACCACCACAGGCCGAAGCTATTTGGAATTTGTAAGTTTTGAATTCTTGTTATTTATTTACGAACACATCTCCAAAATAAATAATTGTAGCTTCTCATATTACCCTCCTACAACCATTTTCATAAACAAATCACACATGTCTATTCACACATACAAGGCTTATTATTAGGGGAACAACAGAAAGTAGGTCCGATAAATACTGTTGATATTAAATTGTAAAAAAGAATGCATTTGTTAGAATAATAAAGCTTCAAACATTTCCCAACCCAAAACTCAACAGGTATTGCGGAATTATCTAAAATATTTTTTTCTTATTTTTTCCTGTCTCAGGGAGGATTTCGTATCTTAAAAAGATATGGTTAGGTTAGGTTTAAAGGAGGATGTATAGCACATCAAATCCGAAGAAATACACCTAGGCCACTATCGGGCCTTTTGTCCGCTCCTTTTCATGAAAAAAAAATTGTTCACTGAGTATATTATTGTATCGTACAGAAACTCAGTTTCCTGGACTTAATCCCTAAGAATTTTCCAATAAGTGTTAGTCAGGAATGTTATTTCCGGAATAACATCACTTCCAAGATACTTGGATCTAACTTCGAAGAATGCCTGACAGTGGCAAAGAAAGTGCTACAGAGTTTCACTGTCCTCTCCACATGCTATACATTCGTCTGAATCCGCACGGACAATTTGGTATAGATGTGCTCGTAATCCTGTGTGTCCACTCAGAATACGTACCATCATTCTAACTTGCTCATTTTAAGGAAATTCTTGGTTCTACCCGCCGTTTCATTATTCCTAGAGACCTTATGAGATTCTCTCACCCATATTTTTAATTCAGCTTTTGTTGCGTCGAATGGTTTTGCGTTTGTCAGATTAACTACCTCGAGCTGCCTTCCCTTTAAAGCTATTACATTCGCCATTGTCGTTGCCGACTGCTCCGGAGTGGCCTGGTACCCATATGATGTAAACCTTACCTCTAGGAGAGTATTCAGTTAAAGCTTTCTTAAAATCCAATACGTCGGTAAAACATATACTTATACAAGTTATACTCCTAATATGTGTATGTATATGTGTTCCAAGTACATGTAGCTCTTTAAATGTAGGTGTAACAAAAATATGTATATGTAAAATACAATTAGCATTTAATAGTGTCAGTATGTGTTCCCAAATAAAGTGTATATAATTATTATGTTTATAAGTATATACTTATACACAGTGATGCCAGGAGATTTTTTCCAGAAATCCCTACGCTTATGAGAAAAAATCCCTTTTTTCCCTACACTCACTTTTTATTTTCCCTATATTTTTCCCTACACTACTTTTTCCATTTTTTTTTCAAAGTTTATCTTAAAAAAATACAAAAATAACATAAAAAACTAAAATATTAGCTCCGTTTTATAATATACATATGTATGTATATATGTATTTTTTTAATTTTTAGGAATGAAATTTCTAGAATTTAAATTTTAAATTTTTTTTCTTTCAATTTACATCATACAAATCTTCCAACCCTGACTCTTCAGTTAAGATTAAAAAAAAACAAGACAATTGAAAGATTTATGGCAGTATCACGATTCGATGTTAAAAATTTATTTTATGTACCTCCAACAAAAAAAATTTCATAAAATAATTATTTTGAATAAGGTTTACTTTTGCGTTTACTTTTTGCGGTTTACTTTTATAAATTTTCAGAACATTAAATTCATTCTTTCAATCCTGAGTTACTGCATTAAGCCCCCGACTACTCTATCTATAAGGAGTCAGAATATATCGCCCTACAGGATTGGCATAATCCAAAAAGTCGTTTCAAGAAAAATGGATATGAATATTTAATGACATTTAACAATTTTTTTAATAACTTTTAAACAAATGAAGGGATTTTAAAAATCCAGATTCAGATAGTTGAGGTTAATATGTTTCTCATCTAAATTGAAATTAAATTTTTAGTTGTCTAATATTACCGAAAATGTGGGTTTTAGTTTTTACGTTTACAAAAAATCGATTTCACATCGAAAATAATAGACATATTTGAAATTTGATAAATCTATATAAAAGATTTTAGTATGTTTTGTAAACCTCAGTTCAAGAAACCCGAATTTTGGATTATGCCAGTCTTGTAGCGATATGTAGGTACATATATTGTAGAAATTACAAGCGGAATTTTTACTAACGATACACTTAAAACTGATTTCATTTTTAATTTTAACGTTTAGTACATGAAAGAGTATATTTTTAGTTGTTAAAAACTATGAAATTGAAAAATCCCTACAATTTTACAATAGTAAGAAAAATTTCCCTTTTTCCCTACACGTGAAATTTTTGAAAAAATTCCCTACAAAAAGGGAAAAATCCCTACACTTGGCATCACTGCTTATACATACATATGTATGTATGTAGTATGTTCATAGGGTCTTAATGTTTGTATCGAGAAGAAGTAGGGTACTGATGTTCCCACTAAAAATAAATATTAAGGTAAAATTTTTTTAGAAATATAAAATTTACCATGCGTATATGCTCCTCCAACTCTATACAAAAAAATTTACTTATTAATTACACCGTCCGACAGTCAAAATTAGACACAAACCGGATGATATACATACGTCTGAAACTATAAATTTAATGGATAAATTAAAAACTAGTTTTTAATTTCGTGATCCTGTGTCCTTTTTAAAGCTCTTAAATATTTTAGAAAGTGCATTTTTCAAAAAATATTTATGTGTTATTTTTATTTTTTCTGTCAGGATCAAAAGATGAAAAAAATGTCTATAAATCTTTTTTTTTTTTTTAAATAATATTGAAAACCTAAAATGATATTAAAGGATACAAATTTTAAACGACATTTTTGACATCTTTTTATCTTGACAGTAAAAAATAATACAAAATATTTCCCAGCCTTCTTGTTCTCTTGATATCAAATTGGCATTGTGTGATCAGTAAATGTATTTTTAAATATTTTTTGAAAAATGTACTTTTTAAAATTTTGAAGTCCTTCAAAAAGGACACAGGATTATGCAATGAAAAACAAAAAAACGCAATTTTTTCCATTAAATTTATAGTTTTAGACGTATATTATCCGGTTCGTGTCTAACGATTTTTTTTCCTATTTTGTCTGACGGTGTTATAGACAAAACCAACTGTCAATATTTTTATAAAAGAATTAAACTTTACCCTTAAGTACATACATGTGTATGTACATTAGAGTGTCCCGAGGAACAGACTTTTTAAGTGCCTCTCAACCGATGCGTATTAATATACTGAACACGAGAAAAATAAAAAAATTATTCCTACCAGCTATCAAAAATCCTGACCCAGTATAATTTGTATTCCTACAAAAAAAGTGTACCATGGGACACCCTAATGTATTTTTACAAATGTTTGTATTGTTTTATGGATAAAATAATAAATTTATAAAATAATAAAAATATGTATATGTGTATATATACATATATGTATATAGAAGAAAAACATTATTATACTAAATAAATGTTCCCCATAATCTGTTTAGACCTCATGTTGATTACAAATTTTCTAACATAATATTTTGAAT
The DNA here is from genome assembly GCF_015586225.1 of Lucilia sericata. Classification (NCBI taxonomy): domain Eukaryota; kingdom Metazoa; phylum Arthropoda; class Insecta; order Diptera; family Calliphoridae; genus Lucilia; species Lucilia sericata. The sequence continues at coordinate 712,602 of NW_023994128.1, forward strand.
ATTGAAGAAGCTTCCATTTGAATTGACTCATCATTTGTGATACTAAGTTCTTAGTAATTTACATATTTCTGGTATGAATAAAGACTAATTGAAGTAATTGACACTGGTAATTTGTAATCATTATTTACATTATTTGTAATAACAATAATTTAGTTTTGTAAATATTAAGTGCAGCAATTTTAAAATAATTATAAGAACCAGAATGTAAATTTAGAATAAAATGTGAATTCATAAATATTTTACCTATTGACTAAACTCCGAACAAATTTAGTATGTATATTAAAATAATTCCTAAAAAAAATATGTATAAAAATCTCAAAAATATTAATGAATTAAAATGTGAAAGTTGTTCATTTTGAAATGATATATTAGACAGTTTGGAATATGTATGACCTAGGCTTGACGATTTCACCTAGATAAAATTAAAGAAAAAATTATTTGTTGTAAGGTATTAAGTACACATTAAAACACTGCACAGCTCGGTCCATAATTGATCCGGGCCCATTTTGGGCTCCTAAATGTATGATCAATAATAAATGTATCGAATGCGGAATGAAACTATTTTTCACTAATTTTACAGATACATTTATCTTTTTTTATTTTTGTAGTTAAATAATAATGTATTTAATCTTTGTATGCTCTAGTTAACTTCATTTAGTACTCAAACTAGTTTTGTTTAAAAAGCAATTTCTTATAATCCATAATTAAAAATTATGTAAAAATGTCTCTACCCCATCTAGGTAAATGTGGATTTATTTATAATATAATGTTTTATATCAAACCAATTAACCTGCAATTAAAATTGTCAGTTTTGTCAAAACTGTTGAATACTTACTTTGTTTGCCATAAATATATATATCGTCTCAAAATGCGAAAATGGCCCTAACAAAATATTCAAATTGATAATTTCATTGATTTTGATGAATTGTGTCAAAACAAATGTTCACAAATGTAATCAGCGGATCCTGAAACATTTTAAAATATTAGAGCCTTTTGAGTTTTAGGTAACGATATATTGCTACTATTGTGTTTATTAGTATAAATAATTGTATATATGTATGCATGTAGCCCTGCAGTTTGAAATGATCCCGAACTTGTTTCTGTTTTTATTTAAAGTGATCAGTGGTTAAAAGTATATACATATATGTATATATATGTTCATACTTCAACAACATACACTTCGACTATAAATGGACAATTAGTTCTGCAGTAGATTTATTCTGCTTCCGAATACATCACCCAAAAACATGTGAACTTAGTACTTAGATACCTGGAAACAATTATTTATAAAGGACACACATATACATTTATTGAGTCCTTGTACACTGCTGTCTTCTTTATGTATTTGTGAATAATTATAAACAGGGAAACCTATAATATCCTTTTAAAATTTTAAAAAATATACTCTAAAAATAAATGTTTTAATTACTTTTTAACACTAAAAGACTGAAAATTAAATGAAATGAAAATGAAATTTCATCCTACAAGCTTTACTTTTGATAACTGATTCATCTCATAGTTTGAAGAACTAGTTTAATTGGATCCCGTTTTACGTTCAGATAACCAATGAATAACATGAAACCACCAAAATTTAAAATAAATATCATATTCATAAATCCATGCGACTCATCATAAAAAATCATGCATTTGCATATTTTGGTTTCCCTGATTATAATAAACATAATAAATAATATGTTGCACATTAAATAAGAGCATTTGTATGAATGGACATGTACATTAGAGTGGGTCGGTCTCTATGGACAAAAAAAAGTCGTGTCAGTCACCCCCTAGGATTAAAGATATGTTAAAAACATTTCCAAAAATATAAAAATTATTTTTTTGCCACGCCTAGAAATACCGCCCTTTTTGTATATTACGTCGTCATATGATATATCAATATTTCTGGCTTAGCTGTAGCTACATTTCACCCTTAGACGATTTTTTAATTAGACGTAACATTCTATGCCCGACTTCTGATATCTCGGATCCTTCCCCAAAATCTGAAATTGTGGCTATACAATAATAAAGAGCTTTTAGTTATATGAAATATAGGTTTTTGAAATGCTCACTTTTATGCATAAATAGCTATTTTATAGATATTTAAAAATGTTCATATATTCATTATCAACCGTTCTCACAACAAATAATTAATTTGCCAGGAAAAACCGTCGAAAACATTTTTTTTGAAAATGAAATATAAAAATGTAATTTTTGTCAGTTACAAACCCTTCCAGATCCCACTTCCTATCAAAAAGAGGAAAGTTTATTATAACCTACAGCACTATAGTGGTTTAACTTTGTCCATCCGACTTGTAATCAAACTACAAGTCGAAATTTTCCAGATAATGCGATGCAAATAGGCTGATATATTTAACTTTACCCAAGGACGAAATTGTTTGAAAATTGATTAAATCGGTCCATTATTCCCCTAGCCCTCATACAACCGTACTCCCCGAATAGCGCTTTGGAGCTCTTAATAATGGCTTCAAGGTCGTTAATTCCCTCTTAAACACTACAATTAGGATGTAAATCTGCATATCTATCTCTTATAGAAACATAAAACATTCCACCAAATTTTTATAGGACCGGTCCATAATTGATCCTATCTCCCATATATAGTCTCTTTCAGAAAATCAGTTTTTCATCGATAAGTTGCTCAAATAGTATATCGTCACCTAAAACGCAAACGGCCCTATCTAACATTTTTAAAATTTTACAATAGAAGCAAAAAACTATTAAAATTTAAAGGTTTGGTTAGTTAGGGCCCTTTGCGTGTCAGGAAATTAAGACAAAATTCAATATAAATGCTATATTAAACAAGTAAGGAATTATAGTCGGGCGAGGCCGACCATATAATACCCTACACCTGTTACAAAAATAAATGTGATTTAGTTTTCATAATAAAGCATTTAAGTCATTTATTGTTGAATAAAATTATGGACAATTAAGTCAAATTTTGAAGGGGGCTTTGTATAGGGGCTATGGTCAAATGAGACCCTATAACTATAAAATTCATGTCGGTCATCAAGGCTAGCATAGAACTTGGTTTTGCAGGTTTTTGTCGAGATACGAGTATATTAAACATAATTATGAACTTTAGAGCCCTATTCGGCTAGGTGAAATAATGGACCGATGTTAACCATTTGTAATAGGCTTCGTTTTCGATATCATAGAAGATCGTGTGCCAAATTTCATTGAATTTTCTTTAAAATTGCGACCTATAGTTTGATTACAAGGTTTACAAGCCCTATTCGGAGGTTCAATCGACTCAGAAAATGTTTCTAGGCCGATTGGTATACTTTAAGGTGGGTATAGGTCCAATATTATTGTGCGTTACAAACAGCAGCACAAACCCAATATACCCTCCCCACTAAAGTGGCGTAGGGTATAAAAATAAATCATATTTTAGTTATGCTCATATCTAGTATCATATGGCCGGCCATTCCCGATTATTCGTTTTTTATTGGTTTTTATTATTTAAAGAACTTCTTTAAAATATGTAACTATTTAAAAGAATCATAAAATAAATTTATCACATTATATAAAAATTAGTATAAACATTTTTAAAAATTGTTAAAAAAAGAAAAAAACATGAAAAACATTTTTGTAAAACTTAGCATAACACTTTAATTTTTCATGGATTTTTATAAAATAAAATGTTTAATATTTATGTAAATTATTAAATATTATTAACATATCTTTAATCGTAGAGGGTGACTGATTCAACTTTTTTTTTCGACCCACCCTAATGTACATTGCAAAATGTACATGTAAAATATATATATATGTAACGATGTAATTAAATAAAAGTTTTAGAAAAAATTTAACTTCCTTTAATTAAAACTGTTTATTTTAGAATAGGTTATGACACAAAATTCCAAATATTTAAAATTTTGATCATTAAACTCGTTGTTATAAGAGGTAATACTTTTAAATTTTAACAGAATCTAAAAACTTTCCATATGTCTGTGGTTCACCATATAGTGAGCATGGGCATGGCCAACCATGTGATTATGTTAAAAATGTTGATTATCTTTTTTTAAATAATAAAGTATGTATTTTATTTCATTTTTACCTTAATTCAGAAATATTTTAACAATTTGTTGACAAAAAAAGGTTTTTCTGAATGAGTGGTTATGTGGGGCAGTTAATATGGTCCTTTCCTTATAAATGTTGGTAGAGAGATTTACTTCTTCATTAAATATTTATGCAGAATATCATCCTGATATTAGTGTGTATAAGTGAATATTAACTATCAAGTCATTTTCTGAAGGGGACATTGTAGGGGGATAGGGTCAAATGACGCCCGATCACTACGAAAATAAGCAGTATAATTAAGACTTATGTATATAATACTAATTTTTGTCGATTTTTTTAATTGATACAAGAACATTTAACATATTTATGAGCTCAAAAATCCTATTCGGGATACGGTTGTATGGGGGTATACGAAATAATGGACCACTTATAACCATTTTCAATAGGTTATAAGAAGAGTATGTGCCAAATTTAATCAAATTATCTTGAGAATTGCGACCTGTAGAGTTTACATGGACACACAGTCAAACGGACGGACAGACAGGTAGAGACTGACAGACAGACAGGCAGATGGACTGACTGACGGACAGACGGATTCAGGTGGGTGTAGGACCAATAATTTTGGGTGTTACAAACATCATCACAGTGGTGTAGGTTATAATAAGAGATTTCTAATTGATTTGCTTTTTATTATAATTAACAGTAAACATTTTATATAATATAGTTAAATAAGTAAAAATATATCCAAGATCCCTTAATACTGAATCCGGGTGAGAAAAATTGCTTCTTTTAATAATAAAATTTTCTTACAAATTTCTTTAAGCTGCATATTAATTTTGAATGCATATATTATGTTAACTGTTTCAGATATTTATGTAATTATTTTGAAGTAATTTTTAAGATAAAAGCTGAATCCTTGATTTTGTATTTATCACTTTAAATGAAAAGGATACTATAAAAATATTAATTAAAAATATTAAATTTTTAATGAAATGTTTTACCAGTTTCCGGATTTATATTAGAAAAATATCTTTTACTCTTAATTTCTCTAACCAACACGTTAATATTAAATAATCATTACATAATTTCTAAAAATATAAATTTCTTATTTGTGTTCTTCGTTTCTAAAGAATAATGCCCTGACACTAATTAATAAATTACTTAAAGAAAGAGTTTTTATTTCCCATACAAAAATTCTTTAATTTTATTTGTTGATTAATTTTATAGTTCGAAATTGAGGCAAGAAGTAGATGAAGAAGAATTTTTGTAATTTGTATGTTTCTTCTGTTCGATTGTTTACTTTAAGTTTTCTTTGCTTTTACTATAAATATTTTCGTGTAAGTTAAATTTCGTGTAAGTTAAGGTTGCCAGAGACGATTTCTTTTCTTCAGATCCTTCATTTACAGAATGGGGTTTTGTGTTGGTGTCGACGACAACGTTGTTGGATATTGTTGCCTGTTCATTGTTGTTTGGTGTTGGTTCTAACACGCAAGGTGCTTTAAATGAGGAATTACCTTAAGACACGTTATGATAGTGTTTGTTATTTGTGTATTTATGGATGAATATATAACCCGGCAAACAATTTATCTTTGTATTGAGTCTATAAATATGATAAGAAATTTAGTTGAAATTCTTACTTCTGTTAAATTTTAAGATTGAAATCTAAATTAAATTTCTTTGTTAGGAAGTAGAAACAATTTTGTTAAAATATTTTAGTTTGCTGGGTAACAATGTATCGTATTTAAGTGAATATTTTCCAATGCCAATATAGATTTTTCTGTGAGATTTAAATTTATGTTTTTCATTAGTTTTATTTTTGGGACAAATGTTTCTTCGATTAAGGACTAGTGTTTCAATTGTGTTCTTAAAATATACTTATTTTAATTTTAAAATAAGTATTAAGCTTAAAATTAACCTACAACTAAAATATATTTTAAAGGTTACGACTTTTTTAAGTAAATGCAAAATTTTATTCCCCAGGCATCAACAAAGTTTCAACAGACAGAAATATGGACGGACACAAATGTGGGTGTACGACCAAGATTTCTATGTATTACTAAAAATATACATGTATAATAGGGTGTCTCGTGGACTGCGTTTTATATAAAGGCCTTAGTTTCTTGACAACAATTGGACATCTTGATCTCAGTACAATATGTTAAAAAAAATCAGCATTCATTTCGAATTACATCTCAAAAATTTCGTAATTTTGAGCTTATTGCGGTAAAACTAAGGTCGGGAATTTCAATCGCTGATAGAGAACTGAGGACCGTTCAAAGTATTATTCTAGTTCATTAATACGCATCGATTGATAGATATTCCTAGATGAGATTCTTAAAAAACGCTGTTTCACGGGACAAACTAATTTTATCAGTGGTTTTCTTTAATTTTCTTAAAATTTTCCCTGGAGTTGTTTTTATTTGTTTTTTTTTTTATTATACAATCAATAGAAAAAAATAATTTTTAATTTAAATCACAAAATCTCCAGAATAAATGAAGAGTTTGATTTTTTACCATCTGAAACATATTAAAATAAAAAATATATATGTATTTTATTTAATTTATAATTAAAGTCCTAAAATACCGCAAAATTTAAAAAAGAGTTTGAAAAATATACAAAAATAAAAGGGGGAAAAATTGTTATACCAAACCTTTTTTCTGTTCTTTGTTTGTTTGTTGTAGCTGTTGCTGTTCTTGTTGTTGCTTTTTAAATGCCAACCCTTTGCATGTTGGTAACCATTACTCAGGCAATTTAAAATTTCAATTCATTAACGGAAAAGTTCACCCCCTAAATACACATACATACCTATTTACATTCACATATAACAACCTTTACAAGCAACAGCGACTGATAGACAGAACATTACAACTCAAATGAAATCACATAAAAATGAATATGAAATTAAGTTGGATAAAAAAAGAACGAACTGAAAAAGAGGATCAGACACAGAAAAGTGTTTAAAGAAGACAACGAAAATGAAGAGCAAGAAACAGAAATTGACAGTTGATGCGACATCCATGATGACGACAATGACAACATAAAAACCTCCCACCCACACTCTCTTACAATATCAACCACACATGTAGTTACATGCCAACGTGCAAATTTATGTGAATGTATTCATGCATTACTTAATATGCATTCTACAGTGGTGGCCAATTATTAAACTTATGTTTTTTATACAGATCTTCAAAAAAGATAAGGGTGTTTTTCTATTCCATTTGTAACATATCAAAATATTGGTCTAAGACCCACATGTACGTGTATACTCTGGGTCCTTATTAGATTCTAAGACGTTTTGGCTTTGTCCGTCTGTCTGTTAAAAACACAATAAAGTCCGAACCCAAAAGTCTGCAATTTTCATGATTTCACAAAGACCCTATAAAAGTGGCCAGAATATAGTCAAACAAATGTTCTATTTTTTAAGCGTTCACTGTTTGCAAATATTCATGTTCGAGTGTATGTGTGAAAATGGCATCCAGTACGTAAATAATGTTGACATTGAGAAAATTTTATGCAGATGGTGCCAAAGGACACAAATAAAAAGCAAAAGTAATAGTGTTATATTCGGTTACGTAGAATCTTACATACCTACCATCAAAATATTTTTATAGCGAATTTCGTTAGGTTACCCTATATATGAACTTGGGACATTATAGATCGATCCTATTGTAACTTATGATTTATTCATGTAAGTGAAGTTATATGGACGGAAAGGTCAATTATTGACCTTTTCTTATAGAATTATGTAGGAAGCTTTTTTATTTTTATAACATGTTTTGTCACTATATTGGTATTGTAAATCAAGTTATGTATGGTAAAGTAGTTTTCTGAATCTAGGTCTTGTCGTTTAGACTCTATAGTGTCTTCAACAGACGGATGGACAATTGGATGTTTTACAAACGAAATTATTTTTTACAGTCGCTATAAAGCCCCCTTCACACGAGCACACAAGTAATATTATCTGTCAAAATTTTGTGTAGAATAGAATGGATGGGATCGTCTAAACGTAATATGTAATGAAACACATTGAGAGAAAATACGGATGGAAAATTTGACAGTCGTATGGCTCTCTTCATTTTTTGAAGTGATTAAAAAACAAGCAGGTCGCATTAGATCAGGGATGTATTTTTATGTAAGCACATACAAAAAAAGTGAAACAGCTGTTTCCATCTTACTTTGTTATTATTTTATACCAATCGTGTAAACACGAAAAATATAACTCAAACGACTTTTATTTTCTTTTCTGTCATACGGATGAAATTTAATTTTACTTTTTCATTATACTTGTCTTACGTAAAATGTGATCGTCTGAAGGGCCCTTAAGTAGAGGTTTTTATATTGGCACTTGGGATAATTATGGACCGATTCTAGTTAAGTAATTAAGTCCATTGAAGTTATTATTTATTTTTATTTCAATTTGATTCATCGAATTTCAATATGATTCATCGTTCCAAATTGTACACTACATGTACTTAGACCACAGAGTTTACGGACGGACTGACTGACATATCTTAATTTCCTAAGAAGGTGAATATGAGCCAATTATATGATCGATATTTTTGGATGTTACAAATATCAACATAATTCTTTGCCCATTATAGTGGTGTATGGCTTTTCATTCCATCGAAAACAACACCACTAGCTACAACATTATCAGTAGATGTAGCAAGAGCAACAGTATAAAAGAAAGAATACCAAAAATAGCCACAGATGCACATTAAGAATGACATCCCAAAAAAAAAAAAATCAACTTCCAGTGAAGCATTACTTGACTGCCACACTACCAGTTTTTGTAACATGCTGGCAGCAACACCCATCCACTGCATAAAGAGATTTTCAATCATATGGAACATATTTCAGCCACACGAGACTTGAGTAGAGGTACAAGTTAAAATTATTACCAAATGTTGACCTCTATTTGAAATGCATTTCTTCGGAAAAAAGACACAGCAATAACAAACATTTAATTGTCATGGAAAAAGTTTGTATGTTTGTTATAGCAAGTGTATTTAAAATTTAACTTCAATAATGACCAGCTGTGCGTGCAACTGCATGTTTGTAAAACCTTTAACACAGACAGGCATGTGTGAGTGGTTGCAATGAAATAATGTAAATGAAATTACATTAAAGTCAATCGCAAAACTTTTTTAAAGGAATTCAAACGTCACACGGTGGTCCCAATGGCAAGTTAAGCCCGAAAAATGTATATCTGCAATAGTATTACTGCAGTAGTGCGTTAGACACAGATAATTGATTAAGTTTGTTTTTAATAACAAAATAGTCAATATTTGTGCTTGGATTGGAAATCTTGTAAAATAAAGCTAAATTATATTCTACATTATTTGGGGTTATTATTTATACAATTGAGGTATGTATTTTTGTTATTCATAATATGCCATCGATTTTGCTTTCCGTTGAGGAAAAAAATAGGCGAAAACTAAGATATATTCGTTAATTGTGCAATTTTAATAGTAATATAACTTGTGTTAAAGTTTTAATTGTGAATTTAATCCAATTTAGCTAAATGTTGTATGTCGTTATCATCTATGATATGTGCTTTCATATCAAAACATTTAGTTGCGAAGTCTATCACCAAAATTGAATTGTTTAATGTTTGTTACTTAGAAGAGACCCAAGAAAAGCAAATTATATTATTATATTTTAAATTTTTTATGAAAATCGGCAGAAAAAAGGATGAAAAATTTCATCACCCAATTATCGAAAAAATGGTCCCTGCTATATGGAACAAAGGAAGTATTCCAGAATTTCTTTAAAAGTTGGTTAAATTAATTTTTCGTTCTTCCTAGCAAAATAGTACGGATGACAAAAATGTTGTCTGTCCGTCCGTCTGTGTGTCTTTAAGTTTTGTGCTCACCCTACATTTCGCAAGATAATTTGATGAAATGTGGCATATACTCTTCTATTGACCCAAGGACGAAATCGGTCCATTATTTCATCCAGCCCCCAAATATCACTGTAACCCCCCATACAACTGTAAACACAACCTTTTATTATAAAAAATAATCAACATACTCACTGGTGTAGGGTATCATATGGTTGACCATGCCCGACTATACATTCTTACTTGTTTTTATAACTTTGATTAATATTTTGTGCTCTTAGTGAAAATATTTAAATACATAAATCAATACATCCCTTATGTCAGTTAGTTTTGTATGAAAAGTGCCACACCCATCCAATAAAATCCGCCCATTTTTGGCATAAGATCGAACCATACCAAGTCACATATTCATACAAATTTTTATCTTTCTTTTCAAGAGTTATGACTTTTTTTCGTGCTAAATTTGTCATTGGTACCACTGTGCGTCAGTGCAAAATATGTCACAAACCAATGCTTTCTTCATAGAATTTTTTATGATTAAAGGGAAAATAGTTTTTACGTTATTAAATGGCTCAATGAAAATACGTATAAACGTTGAATGAATTTGTAAGCACCATGAATGAAATCATGTGTTAATTTAAAAAATTAAATTTTTAATACTAAAGTAATTGTAATGTAAATAAGAATGTTCAGATATGCCACTCCATATGGGTAATCCATATTTGTCTGTACCTGTTAAAAAACAATTTTAAAAAATTTTTGGAAGAAGTTTGTTCTTAGGTTATGTGTTTAAATTTATTCTATTTGAAGTTCAAAATAGTTCTGTTTGTTTTTTTTTTATAAAATTGCTTTCGTTTTAAAAAGTTACCAAACGATGTTAAATTTTTTATGATTCTTCTCATATACTTTGTAATGAAAAAATAAAATTCTCTATAAACAACTAAATGATCCTTTTCAATAAAAGATACTTTTATTTACATAACGAACAAACAAACAAACATGATGCATGTGAAAACAATTCGTGGATGAATGTGCAGCAAATACCAAGAGAATGTACAATTTTTCGTTTTATTTACATATATTTTGTATGATATTTTTATCGTCGCCAACGAACAACATATTCATTAGGGTCATGACTTTTTGAATTTCTTGCAAATTTACAATTTTACATACCCTTATCAAAAAGACCATAACAGTATTAAAAAACACCATAACAGTTGAAGTTTGTTGTATATTTTTTAGTTCTTTCAAAATTGTAATCATATCTCCGACACTTATGAACCGATTTTACTGGTTTTAATAGAAAATTTTTCAAAGGCGTATCTAATGGAAAATTTGGTTTTCAAAGATATCTGGGGCCTCCAAAAAATGAATTTTAATAAACAGATGGACAAACATTTAATGCGGAAGATTTTTTTGCAAAATAGCCCGTGATCACAATTTGTTAATAGCTTAGTATTGCCTTTTAAGTGGTGAAAGGTAATATGTTTGTAAAACATTAGTCATAACCCTAATATCCATGTTCATTAAGTAGTACACTAAAAGGGTTGGGGTATAAGTCACCACATGATTTCCTGACAATTAGCTATTTTATAAATGTTTCGCAATAGTGATTAAATTTGATACAATAGAGCTCAAAATTCATAACACGCGTGATCGTTAAACAATTTGTGGTTAATAGGTGGTGTATGAAACAGCTGTTTAATAAACTAAAAATAAGCCATCGATAAATTTAGAACGCAGGTGTTAGATTTCATTGCATATATTTTCAATGTCAAAGTTAAGCTACTTTGCGTTCTTAAATCATAAAAGTGTTAGATTTCCATGAATATAGGTTCTCCGAAAGTACAATTATTATTAAAAATTTTTTTTTTAAAATACTACAGTCCTCAAGGATTTTCAAAGGATTGACTGTCGCTCAAATAAATGAAAATTGACAATTTTCAAATAATTTCTTTCGAATAGACTTACCCCTATATTCATAAATACTTAATTAAGTTGTTGATGGTTGTTTGTAGACATTTTATAAAGGGTTAATATCTTTATGAATACGGGGATTATTAACCGGCTAACATAAAACCTCAGAAAACTATTTGTCGCGAATAAAACAAAAATCCAAAATAATTTAATACCCTAGTACCTTCACTTTTATTTGCATCATGTTGTAATGCAACAGATACAAAAAAAATAATTCTGGGTTCTTGTATATATTTTTAACTGGAATTCATAAAATGTTTTGTACATTCCGTGCAATTTTACACATCTACAAATGTGAGAATGTATGTATGTATTCGAAAATATATGTATGTATATGTAGCATGCCATAATAAACTTTATGTTTCTTTAGGGACATTTCGAATAAAATTGTACTTTATTAGTATGGACCAGAAGGTTTGGAAAATCTTTTAAAACCAATCTAACTCGATATCATGTATTTTTAGATGCTGAAACCTAATATCGGTTTTTTCTTTATCACCCGCAATTTTCTGGGAATAATGTATGGAATATTCAGTTACCGTTGTTTATGGAAAAAATTAAAATTTTTAAACATTTCCAAGAATTCTTCATACAATTTTTTCTTCAAAGAAAGTTTCGCTTTATAAAATGAGGGGGGTTATACATACATATTTATACCCTACACCACTTTAGTGGGGAGGGTATATTGGGTTTGTGCTGATGTTTGTAACGCACAATAATATTAGTCCTATACCCACGTTTAAGTATACCAATCGGCTTAGAATCATTTTCTGAGTCGATTTAGCTATGTCCGTCCATGTAAACTTTGTAGTCAAACTACAGGTCGCAATTTTGAAGATAATTCAATGAAATTTGGTACATGATCTTCTATTATCCCAGAGACAAAGCCTATTGAAAATAGTTACGATCGGTCCATTATTTCACCTAGCCCTTATACAACTGAATCCCTGTATAGGGCTTGTAAACCTTGTAATCAAACTACAGGTCGCAATTTTGAAGATAATTCAATGAAATTTGGTACACGATCTTCTATGGTACCGGAGACGAAGCCTGTTGAAAATGGTTAACATCGGTCCATTATTTCACCTTACACCCATACAATCATGAATTTTTTAATTATAGGGTCTCATTTGATCATAACACCTATTCAAAGCCCCCTTCAAAATTCGACTTTAATGTCCACAATTTTATTCAACAATAAATGGCTTAAGTTTATCTGAGGCAAGGTAGAATTCAACTTAAATGCTTTATTTTGAAAACTAAATCAAATTTTTTTGTAACAGGTGTAGGGTATTATATGGTCGGCCTCGCCCGACTATAATTTCTTACTTGTTTTTACTATTTTATTGTCCATAAATTACATGGATATTTTCTAAACATTTAAAAAATAGCTTAACAATATTTTTAAAAGTCTGAAATTAGAGTTTTGAAACTGCCGTCTGAAGGGTGTCTAGAGTTTGGAAATTCCCGGATCTTTCAATTTCGCGGGAAACGGGAATGAAATTCCCGCGAATCCCGGTAATTTATATAAAATTTAATTTATAACTATAATAACAACATTTTTAACAAAAACAGACGACTTTTTTATAAATTTAGCGATATCTTAAATATCCCTCTTTTGAGAACAAATCAAACCATTTTTTTTTTTTTAATTTTGCCAACGGAAAATTGTAAACATACTTATTTAAATCAAGCTTGTAGGGTACTACATGATCTCAATATTCGCGGCAACATAGAAATTTTCTAAATCACTGTGCTAGGCAGATATGCAAATCGGTTTGAGTTACCCTGCAATGAGTACTGTCGCAGTTGCAGGGAAAAGGAAGAAACTGTCTTCAATATTCTCTGTGAATGTCCTGCTCTAGCCGCTAAGAGAAACTGTTGTTTGGCAGTTACTTCATAGCCAACCTTGGTGAGACAGTTTGCATACCATAGGATTACTAAACAGATCCTATACTCTATAGGCAGAGGATTAGTTAAGTATTAAGTTAATAAGATTCATTCATATTTCTTGGTATTAGTTAAATATAAGAAAAGATCAACTTTTCCGTTATTTTGTGGAAAAATGTCCAGCTACTGAGATATCGCAAACGCTTTCCACAGACGTTGGATTTAGAAATTCATTCATATCAAAATGTTTTGTTCTGTTTGTACTTGCTTCAAGTTAAGCTTTTATATAGATTGATAGTTTGTAATTAAGGATTTTTTCGTTTCCTTCTGCACCATTAATGATGTTTTGTAATTTGTCTTTAAAAAAATCTACGATAAATTATAAAATCACTTATTTTTACAAAATATGTTACAAATACGTTTACTTAAAATTTTCCGTTTTCCCGGGAATGATTAAAAAAATGTGCCGGGAAATCCCGACAAACTTTTCCCGAGAACACATACATATTTAATGAGCCAAACATAATATATTTTTGTATAAAATTTTTGCGAATTATCTTCAAAATTACAACTTCGAGTTTGACAACAAAGGACAGACAGGCTGACGGACTTGGTTTAATCGGTTGAGAATATAATTATTATAAATTGCCTCTGAAGGGTTTCCCATTTCACAACCTAACTACTACTTTGATTAAAAAGTTTACGTGGACGGACGGACATGGCTTAGTCGACTTAGAAAATTATTATAAGCCGACATGTTTATGTGTAAGTATATGTGGTGTAGGGTATGATTATTTTTAGTTCGGAACTATATAAATTTATTATATATATGAAAATGAAATAAAATGCTAAAGCATTAGCTATATTCAAACGTACGTTTACAAAGTTTTTAAAATTCAAAGTATAGTTAATAGTAATAGTTAAGATAATTAATTTTTGTATGTCATAGTGGTCAGTTATATAAGAAACAAAAAAAATTCCCCCTTTAAGTTATATTATGTATAGAAAATAGGACAATTTTTAGACTTTCTCTTAAATAAATTGTAAGTAAATAAGTCTTTTTATCAACATGTATCCAAAATTTTGTTGCGATATCGTTGTCTGTTCAAGTTTAGAAAATATGAGAGTTAGAAAAGAATAAATTTTGTATAATATTATGTTCCCAGTAAAAATAAAACGAAGTATTTCCAAAATAATAACATTTATTACCACTTCAAAGGTAGCACCAATTGAATTTTTTTACCTTCTGAGGAAGTGATGTTTAAAGACTTCCGAAGAAGCGTAAACAATTCTATTTTTTCTTTGTTGAAGATATATTTTTTGTTCTTACATTTTCAAAATCATCACTTCTTCAGGTCTTTTTCTGTACTCCATGCAGTAAATTCTGCTTAATTTTCGCTTCTTTGGAAGTTCTTTTTTTACCTGGTTAGTACCAAGTAGATGTTAGTTTCTTGGTGCTTCTTTGTGAGTTAGGGTCTAATATGATTCCATGTTCATCATACTTGGGGTACATTAAACTAACCCATTGCTTTATTGATATTTGTATGGCTATCCTAGATATTAAGCCCTTCATCAAAAGATACAATTTTTGTATTTCAAGGCTAACTACTCCTAATTATTCTTAAGGTTTTTTTATTTTCAAAAATATTATGGAATGAAGTTGCTGTCTTAAAATTTCTTAAAATATAAAAATTTCCTAAAAAAATCATTACAACAAATACTTTTTTCATGTATAACTTGTTTGGAATTTCTGTTAATAGCAATTTTATTTTTGCTTTCGTGTAGGAGTAAAAATGCAAAAAAACACCTAATAGTCATGATGAATTGTATTTTATGAACGAGTTAGTAGAGCTAATTTTTATATACTTACACATAAAACTAGGTAGCAAACCTATACTATATCGTGTCAATTTATAAAATCCAACATAAGTTTCTATACCTATGATTCCAGTACTGGTTAAATGTGAAAAAGCCTTTCGGTTATATAAAGGAGTATGGGTGGTAAAAGTTATAGTATCTACACACACTAAATACTAAACTACAAGTAGCATGATGTTTATGTTCTATTTCGTCTATCTGTGTATGTTCATGCATGAACGTAGTTGTTGTTAGTAGTTTAAACATTTGGTTGCTGACATACACACACATACATATTTGTGTGCTTTTGTATAAATGTGTTTTAGTGATGTCAGATGCTACCGGATATTCAAGCTCATGCATTAGTATGGTATTGTGGCCGGGCACGGAAATAAAGCCTCTGGAAATGTAATACATTTACCCAATTGTTGTGTATATTGTTGTCGTTGTTGTTGTTTTTTTTTTACTGCAGTTGTTATTGCTATTACTATTATTGTTCCCGTTTTATTTTTCGCACTCATTTACTTGTTCATTATATATTAAATCACCCAACAAACGTGTTCAGTCAAAAGTATTTGGAGCGCAGTTATAAAGGGGTCGATAACAGCGCTGTAAGTATCGCGGCCTGTACATTGAATACACGCGAATTATTTTGAAAAAGTTTTTCATGTCAGACTGTGCTTATCATGTATGTACTTTTTTCAAATAAACCATATATGATATCATAATCAGTTATAAATGCTAAAACATGTATTTAAGCGTTATATGAAAATTGTTGCAATAAATTAGCAAAGATGTTTGTTTCCAAATATTTAAAAATAGGTGCAACAAGAAAATGTTTTTCTATACCTTTATATGTTTTAGCGTTTACTGTGAAAGTGGTATAAGTCCAATATGCAAAAAAAATACGTTAGTTAAAAATTCTTAAGAATTTGTCAAAATTCATTAGACTCCTGTAATGGAATGTAAAAATAAAAAATATATAAAATTTATATATAAAATTGTGGCAAATAACTATATAAAAATTAAGAACTACTATTTTAGGTTACAATTAACATTTTTAAATCTATTATATTTTACAAAACTAGTCTGTCTTTTTTAAAACATCCCAAAACTGTACTCGTAAGCTCGTAGTTATTCACTTCGACTGTTTTGACCAGTTGGTCTTTAAAATCCTTGAACTATATATGTATATACATATGTACATAACTATACATATGCCGTTTTTGTGACAAAGTGAGAATGTTTGTGTTTGTTAAAAATTCATTATCGTTTTTTTTTTTTTGCTAATGTTCATTTTGCCTTTATTCTTATTGTTGTATACCTAATAATATAATAAATATGTATATAAAGGGTTATAGAAACAAAGACTGTAAACTCTATTGTTATGGACTTATCTAAAAACAAGTAGGAAAGTATAGTCGGGCATGGCCGACCATATGATACCCTACACCACTGAGTATGTTAAAAAATTGGATTATATTTAATAACAAAGCATTTAAGTTGTTTACCTTAATTCCGAAATATTTTAATAATTTGTTGAAAAAAGTGATTTTCTAAAAGAGAGGTAAAATAAGGGTAAATATGGGCCCATCCTTATAAATTTTGTTACATGGCTTTACGTTTACATTAGAGTTATGTATGCTGGATTTCATAGTGATACTAGTGTTTATTATGAATTATTGACCTTCAAGTCATTTTCTGAAGGGGACTTTGTATGGGGGCTAGGGTCAAATAAAGTTCGATAATTAAGAAAATTGATAATATTATTATGATGAATATAGAACTAAGTTTTGCCGATTTTTGTAGAGATACTACAATATTTAAGATAATTATGAGCTCAAAAGCCCTATTCGGGGGTACGAAATAATGGCGAAATAATAGACCAAATGTTCCAAATTTCATCAAATTATCTCGAAAATTACGACCAGTAGTGTGCGCACAAGGCTTACATGGACACAAAGACGGACAGACAGACAGACAGACAGACAGACAGACAGACAGACAGACAGACAGACAGACAGACGGACGGACGGACGGACGGACGGACGGACGGACAGACAGACATATATAGCTAAATCGACTCCGAAAGTGTTCTGAGCTGATTGGTATACTTTAAAGTTGGTGTAGAACCAATACTTTTGTGTGTTACAAACATCAGAACGAACGCATAATACCCTCCCCACTATGGTGGTGTAGGGTATAATTACTTCTGATTGAAGGTTTGTAATCAATTAAAAGGACAATACCTAATTTCTTTTAGCCAATAAAAATCAATGAACAAAATCTAATCATAAAGGTAAAAACAGTAATCTTTATTTGTAATTGTTAGTGTTGTTATTTAAACATTGTTTTTAAAATCTCTGCAAAGAAAAAAAGCATATTTTGAAGCAAACATAGAAATCTCTAAAATTCGAACTAGTCTGTATACTCCTTAAAGAAAACAACACAAAACTGAATACGATAACATTTGCTTCTGTATCTCTCATATACAAAAGTTCAAAATCGTTCTAAATAGTAATCAGGATATGACAGGGGAAATGTGTTTATTTTTATGTTCATTATTTTTTTTTACTTTTAGGTATTGCAAATGATTTATTATTGTTACGAATGTTGTCAGTAAAATTTATTTTAAATGATTTTTATCGAAAACTATTTAAAAATACATTAAATGATAAGTGTTGATTGCATGTTTAAACATGCAAGTGGATGAAATTGGGTGAGATACATATACGATTGTTTGTTTGTTTTTTATAAAATCGATAAAGTAGATCGCAAAAAGTCATATAGTTTTTATACTTTCCAAATATAGTGTTAATATCGATTAAATGATATAAAATAACGCGGTGTAATAAGAAAATATTTTCCGAATGAGATCAAAGTGAAATGAAAGAAGACAATCATTCGAACAAAAGCCCAAAGGTTTAAATATATGGGCAATTTCGATTTGGATGAAATTTGCACCAAGGTTAGTACTATTGGATAGAATGCCAGACACAAATTTTCAGCTCTATTGATCAAGAACACATTTTGGTCATACAGGGTTTTATTTAAATGAGTGTAACTTTTCACCTATTCCTAGCAAAAATTGTCCAAAAGAGTTCAAATAGATATTACTTCAATGTTTCCAAAAAAATATTTTTTATATTTTTTAATTTTTTTTTATTTAAATTTTTTTTTTTTTTTTTTTAAACTTGTTAAAAAATATTTTTTAATTAAAAAAAAATGTTATAATTTTTTTAGAAAACTCAAGGTGCTTATGTAAAAGAAAAATAATTTTCTAACTCAAAAACTTAGCTTTTTGAGTTAAAATATATTTTTTTTTATAGATATCCCACAAAGTAACCACAAAGCTCTTGAAGGAAATGGTCTAAGCTATCATTTGAGCAAAAAAAAAAAAAAAAAAAAAAAAAACGTCAAAACGAAAAAATAGAGGAAAATGAAGTGCGAAATATTGAAAAAAAATTGTATGTTTAAGTTAAAAACTATTTTTTATGATAAATATCCCACCCGCATCCCATTATGGAACTATAAAGCCCTTAAAGGAAATTATATAAGCTTTCTTGAATGAATGAAATTTTAGTATCGATAAAATCAAAACCGTTACGAATTTGGAGAACATTAAATTTTGTCTGTATTAAAAGAATGTGTGTGAGTCGAAATTTTTATGCTATATGACCTATATTCGACATAAACAAGTTTTAAACAAACCAAAATTTTGCTTTCGCTTAAGAAGTACCTGTACAGCAATGAAACTCAAAAACAAGTTTGAACTGAAATCTCTCAAACAAATTTATGATCATTGATCCTAGCCCCATATAAGACCCCATTCAGAAAATGAGAAATATAGGAACTTAAATCTTCTCTGAACATTTCATAAGAATCGAACAATAACTGACCCTGCCCCTTAGAAAATTACTTTAAAGTTTATTTTTGGCTTAATATAGCGAAGTAATTCAACATAAAATACAAATTTTATGAGGATCGGGCCATAATTGACCCTAACCTCCATATAAATCTTCTTGCAAAAAACCTACACCATGAATATACATATGTATTTTAAAAATAATTTTTTTATAAAGAAACTTTTATGTTGAATTTTACCTTAATTCCAATGAAAAACTAAATTTCTCAAAGAGGCTTTATATGGGAGTTAGGGTCAAATATGGGCCGATCCTCAACAAATTGGGAGGAGGGATGTATTTTTATATAAAGGTTAGTTATGCTGAATATCGTCGTCGCTATGCTAATGGTTATAAGTCAATTTTTGGACGTTTAAGTTATTTTTTAGAGGCGTTTTGTATGGGGAGTAGCGGCTAGTACGACGGCCGATCATTATAATAATCGGCATGGTCATTTATGCCTATATAAAACTTAGTTGTGCCAATTTTTGGAGAGATAGTAGTATATTTATATATTATATTAGTTATGAGTTAAAAGCCCCAAATCGGAAGGTCAGGTTGTATGGGGGCTAGGTGAAATAATGGACCGATTGCAATCATTTTTAATAGGCGTCGTCCTTGTGCCAAAAAACACGTATGGTCAAAATATCTTGAAAATTGTAACCTGTAGCTTGCGCACAAGGTTACATGAAAGACCAGCCGGACGGACGGATGGACGGACATGTCTTATTCGACTTAGAAAGTGATTCTGAGTCTATTGGTATACTTTAAGGTGGGTGTAGTTCCAATATTTTTGTGCGTTACAAACATCAGCACAAACGTATAATACCCTCCCCACTAGAGGTTTAAAAACACAAAAAAGAAACTAGTTCCAGAACTGTTTTGTAGAAAGTATATGTATATATTTGTAAAATTTCCCGAATAATACAACATCGAATAAAAATCACTGGATCATGAACTAGTTCAGGAATCGTTCCATAGAACAATTAACCCACAAAACTATTTATTTAGATTTAATTTAAATTCATATTAATCTGCTTTAAATGAAATGAAGACCTATTAATCTACGTCTACTTCGATCATAACATTAATATAAAAACGTTTACCTTTAGTTTCTAATTAACAGTTTGCAGAAAAACTAAATAAACCCAACACTTTTTACGATTGCATGCAAAATAAAATTATTAATTATACTCCAGAAATGCATCCAAGCAAAAGCTTACTCATTTATACATATGGGGAATTTCATGTCAAGTGACACAACTCGAAAAAACAATTTTGACGAAAAATTTAAAAAAAATAATTTTTTTTTTGGAAAGAATGAAGAAATAGCTATCTGAACACCTTTGAGCAATTTTTGCTACGACCAATAGGTGAAAATTTACACTCATTTGAATAAAACCTTGTATGGCCAAAATGTCCAATTTTGATCCCCTCTGACTCTGGCAGTTCTTGATAGAGCTGAAAATTTGTGTCTGGCCCACTATATCATAGTACTAACGTTGGTGCTAATTTTATCCAAATCGAAAGATATCGATTTTTAAAGTTTCGATCACTTGACACGAAATTCCTTATATGTATATGGGCAATTTCATGTAAAATAACCCAAGTCAAAAAATTGATTTTGACGAAATTTGCACTAAGGTTGGTACTATTGGATAGTATGTCAGACATAAATTCTATATCGGTCAAGAACTGCCGGACTTAGAGGGGGTCAAAATTGGACATATTCCTAGAAAAATTGTCCAAATGAGTTCAGATAGCTATTTCTTCATTCTTTCCAAAAAAAAAATGTTTTTTTATAATTTTGGTGTCTGGTCTACTATCGAATGGTACTAACCTTGGTGCAAACTTCATCCAAGTTGGGTCACTTGACACGAAATTGCCAATATATACATATATTACCATATAAAAAATATGCATTATTTTTTATAATAATTTAATAGAAGTTTAATTCTTTAAAACTTTTAAACAAATATCTAACTGCATGCACCGGCATATATATATGTATGTCTGAATAAGTGTGTTACTAACAATCGATATATTTACAACTTCCTTTGTATGATTTGTAAGTTGTTACCTGTTTTTAGAAAAGTTAAAAAAATGCTGGAAATACAAAAACTACTGCAGCATTGTATGAAGTGCTATTCAGTTACTATGTTTGAGTTTTAAGTACTGTAACTTACAATAAAGTATCAATAAAGTTTTCAAAAAAAAAAATTCAAATAAAAACGAAATGTAAACTACGGGAATCACACAAAATTTGTTTATCGTCATCACAGCGCAACTTTTCCTAAACTACCAACAAGAACAACTATAAAATTTTCAAAAATTCAATGCATTTCGATGGTTGTTAAAAGTGTGAAATATTTATTCACTGTAAACGAGATAGCACCCAAAAAGAATTAAAAATACAACTTTGAAATTGTTGGAGTTTTTTTCATGGTAAACAAATCGTTAGGGTGGTACTTAAAACTGAAGGGTATGAGAAACTGAGACATCAAAACTTTAAATTAAAAAGGTAATTTAATGGTAGTGGTAACAAAAAAGAAATATATTAGAATCGAATAACTTTGCTGAATGCGAATGATGAAACATGGTTAATGATTATAATTAATGGAACCGTTTAAAAGTATTACACAGCATCTAAGTTGGAATTATTAAAAAAATATATTTGTTCGGCAATAAATTGTATATAGAAAACTATTCGAAAATACTACTGACTTTAAACTTTGAAATATTTACATTAAATTACTGAGCTACTGCTGTAATAATAACCCTAATATAAACCATACAGAGCAATATTTCTTTATGCAGTAAAATAAAAACTTTTTTTAAATTTTACTAAATTAACACTAACATTTTTTTAAACAACTCAACAAAATGTTGTTGTTAGCAAACTTAAAGGAATAACCATATAATTTAAAAAAAAAAAAAAAACTACGTAAAATTTATGACAATTGTAAAATAAAACTAAATAAAAATATGCATTTAATCACCCGGGCACGCATTTAAGAATTAGAATAATATCATAAGTTGAAATAAAACAGAGCTAAAATGTAATTTTCCAAACCCATAATAGAAACACACATTCTAATATACACTAACAAATATATAAAAAAGCGAATTAGTATAAAATGCAAAGGTATTTGTTTATGGCTCTACTAAAAAGTAATATGAATTTCCTGTAACCATTTATATAATACATAAATATATTTGTGTATGTGTGGGTTTCTAAACACGCACGTGCCATATCCTTAAAAATAACTGTACTTTACTTTTGCCAACTGCCTGTGCAGTTTTCAGAGCAACAACTAGACTCTTTCAATTTCAATTGTTAACGAATCGCAATGAGTTCGGCAAGTTTGGTAGCTTTTTATTTCTTAATTCTACTTGGCCAGGTAAGCAAGTTAGTCAGTCTGTTGGTGTTTAGCTGTTACGCCTTAGGACATTCACCTTTTCAAATGTTAAGTTATCAAAAAGTTACTGTTGCCAAACATACACATACGGATTTAAATATATGGGCATTTCAATACCAATATATATGCGACACCTGTATGCGATATAGAGTGGTATAGATTTTTTAAAAACAGTAGTTGAAGTCGCAGGTATGACATATGTATATCGCAGACAGATTTTCTTCAAGTTTTTTTAAGTAACAAAATAATATGTATGTATGCTTTGTAGGTACATACATATGTATGTACACAAGAGGTGTCTAAAAATATCGTTTTTGCTCCGTTGGGTCTTATTTTGTTAGTAGTGTCTAAAACTTACAGATGTAAAACTTTAGAGTGATTAAAGTGTGAAATTAAGTTCATTCTTCTTGATTTTTCTTATAAAATCAATGATTAAAGCATGTTTATTTTTCAATCTATTCTGCAGTTTCTGCTCTGGAAAAATTTTAGTTCAGAATGGTTGCAGCCGCTTATATGCAAACTAGCATACCCAGGGTGCTTCGCTACCCTAATCAAAATTAAGTACATACAAAATTTTGTTTACTTTTATGTTTATATGTTTCCGTACATTCTCATTAACTAAAGTCCCTACATTTTAAATTTTATGTTCAATATCTATGTTCAATATCGTAAAAATATCAAAAAGTACCACCGGAAAAACGAAAAAGTACAAAAATATCTCTCAATAAATTCTCATTTAATAAGGACCGAGTGTCTTGTGTTCCGGTTAACCATTATATAGAATCTAAAAGGTACCATTTGAAGAATAGAAAAGTACCAAAGAGTTCCCACTTACAGGATATTATTCAGTCAAGGCCATGTATGTTAAAATTTTTGTTCCTAGGTTGAATATTTTAGAAATTTCAAAAAGAACCACTTATGAGATAAAAAGTACTAAAAAGTTTTCTCTTAAAGAATCTTATTCAATGAGGATCGTGTATGTTTTGAATTCATATTATAGAACATACAAAGAGTATCATTTGAAGAGAGAAAAAGTACCAAAAGTGGAATAAATTCTACCTTAGTGGAAAATGCTAATTAAAAGTGTACAATTTTTCCCCTTTTCGCTTAGAAATATACATTTTCGAGAATTAAGTTTACAAAATGTTCCGTTTTTAAATCTTTACACAGACAAAACTCAAACGATTCAAATCTGCATTTATTTGTTTCAGAAAAATTGTGCTTTCAAATTAGGTGACAGGTGTCACCTAATTTTGGGAGATATATTCAAAATATTTACAAAAATGTTATTTTGTTTATTTGTTAAAATGTTATAAAGGGCCAAAAAAGGTACCAAAATCACTTTTGTTACACATTTTTACCCCTTAAAAGTACGAATTACAAAAAGTACCCGATACCCTTATCTGCATATTTTAAGAGTAGATACAGGTGTATTTAAAATTTTTCTTGTATCAATAATATAAGCTAAGATTGTTAAGAAAACCTGTTTTACCCGATTTTCCCCTTTTTTGCCAGTAAATGTACAACTTTCCAAAAATCCCTCCTTAGTAGATCTACATAACCAAAAACATATCTATTGTCAATATATCATGATTTAAGTTCAGCGGTTTGGGCTGTGCGATGATGAATCAGTCAGTCAGTAGCGCTACTCTTTTTTATATATAGATAAAGTAGTTAGAATTAACAAAAAATATTTCAGTATTGTGATCACTGATGCAAAACTTTCTAAAAAGGTATAATATCACAAATTGGAGAAACATTTTGTTTTTGAGTATGACCCAAATACTTAAATACTGAAAAATACGTTTTACGAGTATTTTTTTTTCAGTCGTGACTGACCTCTTCATGGAAATGCCCATATACGAATATTTACAGGTACTTTTTTACTACACATTTTACATAGAGGAAATGGGTTAAGTCTATAATCATACGCCCAGTTGGTTTAAGAATTTATTTTATTTTATAATTGCAAAAACCATTTTCTCCCTCTGCAGCTTATCAAAGGGTAACGCCTCTTTATTAAGTTTTTTCTCTTTTTTTAAGCGCCTTCGATAGGGTTTAGCAAAAAATGGGGATATAATTTTGAATTCATACAATTTATTGTAAATATGGCATTTGTTGCAAGTATATGTATTGAATGTTGTGTACATTATGATTTTGTGCATTAGCTTTAAGATATTTAAAATTTCAAAATAAAACTAGCAAAAATCTTTAAAAATTTCGACAGTTCATGCAAAAGGAACAAAAATTTTCCCTCTGTACGAAATCGCTTTTCTTTAACTCTAGTTAGGTGTCAAAAGGTAATGAAATGTTGAATGAGACTATTTTCGAATTTTCTATAGCACCAATATGTGTATAGTTTACAAGATAGACAACAGTTTTGAAACATACTGTGCGCCTTCTATTGGTAATTTATCTTTATATGTTGACCCATAATTGATTATAACCTCCGTATAAAGTGCCGAGAATCGGTTCATAAATGAGCCTATCCGTCCTATAAAGTCCGCCTCAGTAAATAACTTAAACGTTCATAACATGATTTCAAATGCCGGTATAGAAGCAAAATTCAACATGAACATGTTTTATGGGAAATAAAATCTCTTTGTAAAATTTTGTGAGGATCGGTCCATAATTGATCCTTAACTGGTTTAAAAATACAATTATATCACTGAAATGAGATAGAACTATAAACATTAAATTCCTCTGTTAAATTTTTTGAAAACACTCTTAATTTTTGGAAATTAGAAGAGCCCTAGAATTGCACTGACGTCTACTGGCTTACAAATGGGACTTTAATAGCGAAATCCGACATAAACATAATTTGTAAGAACCAAAATCGTTTTACAAAATTTGGCGAGGATCGCCAACTTTACTTTAACGCTCGCTACTGGCTTATAAATGCGAGGACAATGACGAAATTCGACAAAAACATGATTTGTATGAACCAAAATCGTTCTACAATATTTTGCGAGGATCGGTATGATTGACCCTACCCCCCATATAAGGTTCCATCAGAAAATGCCTTTACCGCTCATCACTGGCTTAAATAACGAGTACAACGATGAAATTCGACATAAAAATGAGTTGTATGAACCATCGTTCTAAAAATTTTACGATAATAATTGACCCTACCTCCATATAAGTTCCCTATCAAAAAAATTACTTTAACGCGCATTATTGGTTTAAAAATGAGAGTACAGCGATGAAATTCGACATAAATATGATTTGTATAAACCAAAATCAAACGATGATCGGTTCATAATTGATCCTACCCCCAATATAGGGATCCCTCCATATGAGGTTCGGTCCATAATTAACCCTGACCCCTTTAAGAAAATGACTTTAACGCTTATTACTAGCTTAAAAATACGATTAGATCTAGGAAATTTTACATAATTCTTCCTACAGACTTTGATAAGAATTGGTCTATATATAACCCTACTCCCTCTTCAGAAAATTACTTCAACTCTCATTAGTTACTTAAAACTATAAAATAAGATAAAGTTCGAAACAAATAATTGATGTATAATTGATGTTTGTAAGGCATAAAAATATTGGTCCTACATGCACTTTAAAGTATACCGATTGGCTCAGAATCACTTTCTGAGTCGATTAAGACATGTCCATCCGTCCTTCTGTCTGGCTGGCCTGATAAAATTTGGACCTTACGAGTTTTTTGCTGCAAGGACGATGTCCATTGAAAATGGTTGAAATCGGTTCATTATTTCAGCTAGCCCCCATACAACCTTATCTTCCGATTTAGGGTTTTTAACTCATAACTACGTCTAAATATTACTATCTCACCAAAAATTGGCACAACTAAATTTTATATAAGCATAAAAAAATGTTAAAATATATTTACACAATAGCATTTTAAGTAATTATTTTAACACGGTGATGTGATTGAAGGCAAGTACTTACCACAAATTATTACAAGTAATTAGAAAAAGGAGTCATTGTAAATCACATGAATAAACATATACAGCATCTGTATCTTTACTGGCAAGATGACTAATGAATTAGAAAGTATTTATATAACACATTATTAGTAAGACCTTATTAGACTACTTCTATGTAATCCAGACCATATATTGTAGTCATTGAAATGTATGTTGTTAGGTAAGTAATTACAATTGAAAGCCATTACTCAGTTTTTGCTGGGTCGGAATTAAGCTAAAATTCAACATAAAAGTTTTTTATACCCTACACCACTTTAGTGGGGAGGGTATATTGGGTTTGTGCTGATGTTTGTAACGCACAATAATATTGGTCCTATACCCACCTTAAAGTATACCAATCGGCTTAGAATCATTTTCTGAGTCGATTTAGCTATGTCCGTCCGTCCGTCCATGTAAACCTTGCAATTAGGTCGCAATATTGAAGATAATTCAATGAAATTTTTTCACATGATCTTCCATTGTACCAGGGACGAAGCCTATTGAAAATGGTTTAGATCGGTCCATTATTTCACCTAGCCCCCATACAAGGGCTGGAAAAGGGCTTATAAACCTTGTAATCAAACTACAGGTCGCAATTTTGATGATAATTCAATGAAATTTGACACATGATCTTCTATGGTACCGGAGACAAAGCCTATTGAAAATGGTTAACATCGGTCCATTACTTCACCTAGCCCCCATACAACTGAACTCCGGAATAGGGCTTGTAAACCTTGTAATCAAACTACAGGTCGCAATTTTGATAATAATTCAATGAAGCCTATTGAAAATGGTTAACATAGGTCCATTATTCACCTAGCCCCCAACTCGACGAATAGTGCTTTTAAATTCATAAATATGTTTAATAAACTCGTATCTCAACAAAAAGCTGCAAAACCAAGTGCTATACTAGCCTTGATGACTCTCATGAATTTTATAATTATAGGGTCTCATTTGACCATAGCACCTATACAAAGCCCCCTTCAAAATTTGACTTAAATGTCCACAATTTTATTCAACAATAAATGGCTTAATTATCTGAGGCAAGGTACAATTCAACTACAATGCTTTATTATGAAAACTAAATCACATTTTATTTTTGTAACAGGTGTAGGGTATCATATGGTCGGCTCGCCCGACTATAATTTCTTACTTGTTTTCATTTAAAATAAATGATTTTCAAAATATACCCATGGTGTATATCGGCCATGTCCGATTATACTTTCCTACTTGTTTTATAATACAAACCTTTTGAAATTTAATTCCATTTAGCTTAAGTAGAAATAAAACACAAACAAAAACTATGTTTCATTTATATGTTTGACATATATTTATTTCGCTCTGGTATTACTTATAAGTTTAAAACTAGTATTATTTTACAAAAAAAGGGATATGTTAATTCATAAAAATAAAATTAATATGTATGTAATTTGTAGTTACCGCAGTTGTAAAATATACAATATACAGATTTTTTATTTCAAAAAATTAATATATTTGTACAATATATAAAAGAAATAAGAATAATTAAAATTATACATATATTTGTATAAATGTGTAGTTACGAGTTTAATGCATTATATGTATACTGCATATATATAAAATAATGATGTAAATCTATCAAAAAAAAAAAATAATAAAAATAAAAAAAAAAATAATAATTGAAAAGAAAACATTTATTTATGTATTTATTTACAAGATATTAATGAAATGTAGCTGTATTTTTGGACAGTGGCAAAGAAAACTGATATATTTTTTTTAGCTTTTAGCTAAAAGTGAGCGATCTTAGATTTACATATAGAGATTTTTAGTTGACACATTTAAGTACACATTTAAAAAAATTAAATTTATTTTTTAAGGAAAATTAATTAGATGTGGAAAGTCAGCCAAGTTATTTTTCTGTGATAAATATTGAAGTTGTAATATACACAGAAACAACTAAAAATATGTTTCAATTATCAAAATAATTGTATCAAGCAAGTTTTGCACCTATCACCAAAATGATGATATCAATTATCAAATTTGTAAAAAAATTAAAAAAAATACTTCTTTTCCAAATAACGAATTAATCAGAACAATTAATATCAATAATTGAGACAAAATTTTAAATTTATTAATTCATTAATTGTATAAATTAAATATTTAATAAAAATAAAATCTAATTTTTATTAATTTATTAATCAAATGAATTAATTTGTTTGGTAGAAAATGTATTAAAAACCAATTAAGTTGATGATTAAAACAATCAAATTATTAATTGATTTATAAATTGTCAGGAAACTTGAATATTATATGCCTAAAATCGTATTGACTATTTAAGAATTATAAACATTGTTAGCATAAGAAATCAAAATAAAATATTAAAAAAAAAAAACTAAAACAGAAAAGTTGGCCAGAAAATGTTTTTCACTCAATTAACAAACTAATTCAATCAATTAAAAATTTAATCAAATTCGTAAACTTAGGTTTTAAACAACGAGATAATTAAGACAAATAAAAAATTGCTTAAATTAAAATTAAAGAAAGAGAAAAATATGTTAATTGAAAATAAACTACTGATAATATTTTCTGTGTAGCAAAACTAAACTTTTTCTTTATCAGTTTAATCATAAATTGAAATAACATTTTACCAAAATATACTTTAAAGATAAATTGTAAAGGACCTTAGTGTTATACTATAGTGTTGTCAAGAAAGTAATGTTATAAAAAAACTGGTTATTAAAAAAAATTCAAATCGTTCACGTTAACTGATAATTTGTTTTCTCAAATAATTCCTTTATAAAGGATACGACAGTATTGGTGTTATAAATCATAAACCAAATTTTCATATTTTTTAGTTTTAATCACCGTTTTTTTTTCTACACCACTGTCCGATTTTCGTGTATTTGCTTAATAACTTTACGCTTGTACATTTAAATTCAGTTTTAACATAGAATTTAATATTTGTATTTACAATAACTAATCCTTTAAATTACTATGTATTTTAACAAATGATATAAATAATGATCTCATATGATTATATATACATTTTAAATTTACTGAAATATCAAAATTAATAAAGAAAATATTTGCGGTATGAAATGTATTTCATAAATACTAATTTACGGCTTAATAATATGTTAAACATAATAAAAAAAAACTCCTTAAAATTCTTTACTGTTTCTTAGTGCTTAAAATTATTTTTATCTTGACCAAAAAAAAAAAAATATGAAATTCTACACACTTCATATAGATATTGGGTTTTAACTTGTCTTAAGTAACTTTGCTGTTTAATCTACTTTCCACATTTTATCTCAAAGAAAAATGTCTTATCATTTACTAAACATTCATTTTATACAATCTGAATTGATTATTTTTTTTTTTTAATTTTTCTTCTCTACTTTAAAATAGAAAACTATGTATGTGTTAATAATTACACTTGATATGAAATTTTTTAATTTTATAAATAATATATTCTTTCTTAAAATTAATTTAAATTTTAAATAAGAATTTATTTATATTTTCAGTAATTTATTTTAATCTTATTTACACATACATTTTCTACTTTCGATTTATTGACTAATATTGAGTTTATACTCTTAAAATACATATTTAATTTAGCTATTAATAGGATAGCTCCGATTTTTTGCGGAAAGTCGTTAGTGTTTGCAATTGAAATGAGAGTTTTTCGATCTATGTAACATTAGCTGTCAAATGATTAGCTTTTAATCCAGCTCATGACATATTTTAATAAAATATGTTTGCTTTAAATAATTTAAGTTGTGAACATAGATAGCTTTTTTGACCATGCCATTTTTTGACAATATATGTACATTAGGGTGGCC
The DNA here is from genome assembly GCF_015586225.1 of Lucilia sericata. NCBI lineage: Eukaryota > Metazoa > Arthropoda > Insecta > Diptera > Calliphoridae > Lucilia > Lucilia sericata. The sequence goes on from NW_023994128.1 coordinate 743,290, forward strand.
CCAAAATGAAAGTTGCTGATGTTCCTACCGAAAATTTAAATTTAGTTAATTCTAAGATACCATATCTCCCAAATTTTTGTCCTAACGCCAATATTTGGTGAGCTGGATCAAAGGATAAAAATGTCCTTTTTTAAGGTTTTTATGACTTTTTTTCACATTTTTGGCAAATAAACCATATGCAGGTTTTGTATCATATGAAAGGTCTTTGGGAGGCGATTTCAATGACATAACACAAATTTGTATACAACTACAAAATTATTACAAATGTCGTAATTTTTCGGAAAATTTTTAAGTTTTTCATATTTTTACATAGAAATATATAATGTATTTAATTGAAATTATTACATTATAAACCTCATACAATCTCACCGAAATGGCTTTTTCTGTTTTTCGAAAATCGTTATGTTTCGTATTTTATTTTAATATTTTAAACTCTATTTTGTCCCAGGTATTCTGCTAACTTTATTTATCTAACGTACTTATACGTAATTTCATTAGCGATTTCTATGTTTTTGTTTGCATTATTTCGCAATGTTTTGGTAGCGTTCATAGGCTTCGATAAATTTAAATAAAATTTGATCTAGATTGAATTTTGAAAAACGGAAAAACCCGTTTCGGTAGTTTTTATTGAGGATTATTGTGTATTAATTTAAATGAATTATATTAAATTCATATATGTTAAAAAATGTAAAAAATCTGAAAATTTTATGAAAAATTAGAAAATTTCGATTACTTTTACTGTTACACAAAAATTTCTGCTATCCCATTGAAAGTGTCTCTCAAGGACATTTTCTTTCTTTTCTTTGGAAGAAATATGAAAAAAAATCATAAAAACCTCAAAAAGGACATTTTTGTCCTTTGATCCAACTCGCCAAATATTGACCCCAGGAAAAAAATAAACTTTAATTTTAGTTGGGAACATCAACGCCCCATTTTTCCTCCATAAAAACGGGGCCACCCTAATGTACATACATATATATGTATATACATATGTATGTAAGTATATGTACTTAAAAATGTATGTTTAAGTTGTTTTATGTACATTTATTTTTTTTTCATGTGTTTGTTTATATTTATACCTTTTTTATATTTTGTTCAGTTTAATCTAAATCACTTTCTTAGCTTAGTGAGTAGTGTATTTTATACTCATTACATTTAATATACAAATATTGTTAATAATAATTAAACTATCCATTTGTGTATTTAAAAAATCATAGTTTAGAATATACTGTACAAAAATCTACACAAAATATAATAAGTATTAGCGTTTGTTATATTGAACAATGAGGCTTGAAAAATAAAGTTAAGTCATACTTTATTAGCTGATGTATTTTCGGAAGGCATAGTTTGAAACTTGAATTGCAAGCCCTTTTCGGTAAATTTAAATTCACTCTAACACCTCGTCGCATTGATTTGCTAATTGATACTCGAGAAAGAATGGACTCGAGAACAACACATCTTGGAAAGTTTTATATCTGTACTATTGTCAAAAATCGAGTCGACATAAATGTCGAAAAAACATTCATAATTATTTCTCAAAATTGGCTTTATGATATACGTCTGAAACTATAAATTTAATGGAGAAAAACTGCGTTTTTTGTTTCGTGATCCTGTGTCCTTTTTAAAGGACTTAAAAGCTTTATAAAGTACATTTAAAAAAAAAAAATTAAATACTTTTACTGATCAAACAATATGATGTCAAGCGAAGAGGAAGAGTTGGGAAATATTTTGTATTATTTTTATTTTATACAGTCATGATAAAAAGATGTCGAAAATCAAACTCAAATTTTTATCCTTTAACATCTATTTAGGTTTTCAATATTATATTTTCAAAAAATTTTTGAACGACACCTTTTACTTTCTTTTGATCCTGGCAGAATAAAATAAAAATAATACAAAATATTTCACAGCTTTTCTTGTTCGCTTGACATCAAATTTGACATAGTTTGATCAGTAGTAGTATTTTAAAATATTTTTTGAAAAATGTACTTTTTAAAACTTTGAAGTCCTTTAAAAAGGACTCAGAATCACGAATTGACAAACAAAAAATGCAGTTCTTCTTCATTAAATTTATAGTTTCAGACGTATATCATTCGGTTAAGATTTAGTTATATAGTAAAAATGTTAACAATATGGGTCGTATAATTATTATTTTTTTCAATATTGAATTAAATATTAATCATACGTCACATGTGTTACCTATTTACGGTGAGACAGAATCAAATTTTTTTTTGGAAATACAACTGATATTTCTAAATGGATTGTCTGATCGGGATAAAGTTTGACATAGTCGTAGTCAAGGAGCGTTCGGTGGTGACATTTGAAAATGGACACCACATATTCTCCATGGGCAGTGCTAAGAGGGCTAAAAGTGGAGGTTCTTAGACTTGTAAAAGTTTTAAATGCGTGCCATTTTTTGTTTACCATCCGATTTCTAAAATGTTTATACTTTTGTTTTGAAACATATTATCTCTTATAATTTCCGAATATTTATCTTTATTTTAATAAATTATTAAACAGATCATCCTAAAAATTATTTTAGTTAATTAAAAATTAATAATTTTAATTTACATAGCTTAAATTGTATCCTTTTTATAGGAAAAATGTTTTTTATAACTGAAATTATATTAGCATAATTAACAAACCAAACATTAAACATCAAACAAATTTTTATTTTATAAATAAAATTTTGTATTGAAATTTAGTTTTATAAACCTTTTATAAAATCAAATTTTGTTTATGTATAAGAAGATAAAAAATAAGAACATTTACGAAAATTTATTTGTAAAATTTACGTACGTAAATAAGTGAGTATTTTTTTTAAAGTTATATTTACAAATACACAAACTATAATTTCATAATCACTCACTACTATTTTTAAGTACAAATTAACATATACCTTGATGCGTATTCATGGGAGCAACATTCATTCACCCACTAATGCACATTAATATTGGCCAGTAGTTACATTAGTAAATGCTGGAAAATATCTTAACTTTCATTCATTCATAAAAACATAGAATCACGCATTCTATTCATTCAAGCATCATGTATAGAATATATACATACATAGTTATATTTAAGTGTAAAGTATGTATGTTTTAAAATCTTCTTTCTCACATTTGCCCATTTATTCATTCAACTATTCATTTGCTAAAACTACTTACTACAAGTAATATTTATAAATGTTTATTTGTATATTCTTATATTAAAAGTGTATGTATTTCCTTTCTATATATGTATGTGTAGTTGTTTTTGTTGGTAATTTGTTAAAGTAATTTAAGTGTATTCTGTGTGTAATAATAGTAATTGACATAGTTTCATTAGTATTGCTGTTATGGTTAAAACTCGTAATTGTGCTAAAGTATTAAATATATTATTGTTATAGAGATGATGGTGATGTAAACTTGAGGAAGAACTTCGAACTGTAAAGAAAGAGAAAATGAAAATAATAATTAATAAAATAGTTTAAGTGGTAGTTGTAAACAACAAGTAAATTGTTATTTAATTTTATTGCTTTATAATTAGAAAAACATTTAAAACCCAAATGAAAATGTGTATACATTTAACAATATGTATCAATATTATAATTTATTGCTTTAACTATTACTAGACTCTAGTCATAGTATGTACTATGACTAGACTATAGCTAGACTATGACTAGACTATGACTAGACTATGACTAGACTATGACTAGACTATGACTAGACTATGACTAGACTATGACTAGACTATGACTAGACTATGACTAGACTACGACTAGACTATGACTAGACTATGACTAGACTATGACTAGACTATGACTAGACTATGACTAGACTATGACTAGACTATGACTAGACTATGACTAGACTATGACTAGACTATGACTAGACTATGACTAGACTATGACTAGACTATGACTAGACTATGACTAGGCTATGACTAGACTATGACTAGACTATGACTAGACTATGACTAGACTATGACTAGACTATGACTAGACTATGACTAGACTATGAGACTATGACTAGACTATGACTAGACTATGACTAGACTATGACTAGACTAGCTACTACTAGACTATGACTAGACTATGACTAGACTATGACTAGACTATGACTAGACTATGACTAGACTATGACTAGACTATGACTAGACTATGACTAGACTATGACTAGACTATGACTAGACTATGACTAGACTATGACTAGACTATGACTAGACTATGACTAGACTATGACTAGACTATGACTAGACTATGACTAGACTATGACTAGACTATGACTAGACTATGACTAGACTATGACTAGACTATGACTAGACTATGACTAGACTATGACTAGACTATGACTAGACTATGACTAGACTATGACTAGACTATGACTAGACTATAGACTATGATGCGACTATGACTAGACTATGACTAGACTATGACTAGACTATGACTAGACTATGACAGACTATGACTAGACTATGACTAGACTAGGACTAGACTATGACTAGACTATGACTAGACTATGACTAGACTATGACTAGACTATGACTAGACTATGATAGCATGACGACTATGACTAGACTATGACTAGACTATGACTAGACTATGACTAGACTATGACTAGACTATGACTAGACTATGACTAGACTATGACTAGACTATGACTAACTGACTAGACTATGACTAGACATATGGACTAGACTATGACTTTGACTAGACTGTTTAGTTTTTGTAATACATTAAATAATTGAATTATACATATTTTTATAGTCTTTTTCACATTCTTTCATTTCCATATCATTTTATACACCATCCTTTCATAAACATTTATTTTACCCATATTACATGCCTTCATCAACAACTACAACAACTGCACTGTTAAGAAAATTACAAGACAACAAAAAATATGATGACGTTGAAGTATGTCCGCACCACAGAAGGTAAAAAAAAGTATAACACAAAAATAAAGAAATATTGTAGCATGACACTTACCCAACAGCATTGCTTCTCGATTATCAATTATGCCGGGTCTACGTTGTAGCACGCTCTCTTTGCCACCCTTCCATAAGACCGGTGATATGCTTGCAAGACATTTGACGCGCATGGCACCATTGTTAAAATGACGAGCATCAACTGTCATTTCCAGACCTAACGTTGACGTTATGAGGCCATGACGGTGTACAGTGTCATTGTAACGTACTAAGTAATGACCATCAACAACCTGCAACAGAAACAAGCGCAGAAGAATAGAAGACAAAATTAATAACATATAGAAGTGAAAGGAAAGACAAAGTACAATATTGGTAGATGACATACATAATTAATTTGCTACTGCTTCTATTGTTTCTGGCATGGTTCTTAAATTTGCCAGCGAAAGAAAACATTTACTAAATAATTAATTTATACCAATCTTAGATTTTTCCAAATAGTACTATTATTAAAAAAATTGTGTTATTAGCGGCAAGTAATGATGGATAATTAAACTCCTTTTATCTATAGTTTGCTTTTATTGTATAGCATTAAGGGCGGAAGAATGTTTTTTGTTGTGTTGTCAAAGAATTTATGGAAAGAGAAATTAATTATAAATTAGTTTTCTAAATAAATTGTAGTTGTTATTGTAAATTTATAAATTAGATGTTTTAAATGCAGTCGTTGTATGTATTTTAATTAATAGGTTTTTACAATTTATTTAAAAAACCAAACATTTTAAAAATTTAGCTTCACCACTATAAATTACACAATTTGTTCAGGACCATTGGAGTCTCCCAAATACTATTTTAAGGCTTTGTTTTTCATAGATTTTGTAACTTTACTATTCTTTCCAGTTTTGTAACTCTGAGTAAGTATTCCGTTTTGAAAACAAAAAAAAAAAAAAAACTGTGAGGGAAAAACATAAAAGAAAAGTTAAGTAGAAATATGTATAAAAAATGCATTTCCCCACTCTGCAGTACGTACTGGTAGTATTCACATGTTCACATCCGTAATCGCAGTCATAGTCGCACTTGTACTTCATCACTTTTATGCTCAACTCAGCATGTTGCATTTTAAATGCTTTACAAGTACTTTTTTGCACAAAAAAATAAAAAAGTGAGTGCTTCATTTATATTTTTTTATTTTTAACTATGACTTTGCATTTTATACAGAATTTGTTTTTTTTTTCGTTATTTGGAAACCTCAAAACATTAAAGTGCTTAAAAAGATTTTAAGTGTAGCGTTAGTGTTATGAAAGCCAAATATAAAATACATATACACATTTTATTTGTATACCCTTCACCACTATAGTGGAGAGAGTATTATGTGCTTGTGATAATACCACTATGCCCACATAAAAGTGTACAAATCGGCCCAGTATCACTATTCGATACTGCAATGTATGTCCGTAAGAACATACATTTAATGAGGATCGGCCTATATTTAACCCTATCCCCCATATAAAGCATTTTTCAGAAAATCAGTTTTGAACAATTTTGTATTAAGAAAAAGATCAATAACGTCCTCAATTGCCAATGGATTTTAAAAGGAAAAGTTGCTTTTTACTCAAGAACGGACATGGTTTTCTAATGCATTAATAAATTGTACGGTTCCTATATAAAATATTTAGTAAAAACATCTTCAAACTTGGAAAACTAAAATAAAAAAATCATATATCAGCTTCTGCTTTCTGAATCTGTTGAGAAAATTAAAATCGGTTCAGATTCAACTAAGTTACTGACTTATAAATACTTAAATATAGGAAAAACAAATGCCTTAATGTATACCGATCGACTCAGATTAAATCGATTAAGACATGTCCGTCTGTCTGTCCATGTAAACTTTGTGCGCATGGTACAAGCCGCAATTTTCGATGTATATTGTTGAAGTTTAGACTATACGTGTTCTTCGGTCCAATTGAAAATTGCTGAAGGTAGTTCATTATTTCAACTAGCACCCATACAACCAGATCTTCCGATTCAGGCTATTTAGTTCATTTTTCTCAATATTGTTTAAAGTCAACGTAATTAAGGTAAATGTTTTTTTTTATATAAATATTTTTTAAATCATATAGTCGACCATGCCTGACAATACTTTACTATTTATTAAAACATACACTTCATACCACTTTTTGAGCTATACTTTTTACACTAGGCCTTTATAATTAAACGGATACAAAAAATTAAAGCACCTACATATTTGTAATATTACCTCTGTCACATACGTTTTTTCTTCTTCTTATTTTATACAATTTAAATAAAAAAGTGTTTTTTTTCATTATTTGTACTCCCAAAACGACTGACAACAATTTGACTTAAAAACAGAATATAAACATTTAAATATTTAACTATTGCCAAGGGGCGACGAAGCTATTTTCCGGACACTTAACATTTGAGTTTTACTCTGGCACCGTGGTGATAATTCTTGTGATTATAATGTTTATGTTACTTAAAACTGAATACATTCACCAAATGGTATTAGCAATTTTCTCCTCTTTTGGTTATTTCTTGCCACATTTCTCAAATGACGATTTTTTGATTGGTGTAAGTGCAACGTAGACGGGCATAAGTACCTTATATCTAGTTACAGTAAAATACTTACACATTGAAAATGATATTTTAACCTTGCTGTACATATAATATATCTAGGTTTTTTTATATTAATATAACAAGAAGAAAATTTGTTTATATTAATATTTCACGTTGTAAGTAAATGCGGTGATATACATATTAGAAATCCTTTAAAAACAAAAATGGCATCGAGTGTACTTCTAACTCAGTAAATTTTTCATTTATTGAAAAGGCATAATATTGGAGATATTTTGATAAAAAAAATTAGAAAATATTTCTTTTATTCTCCAATAACATGATTTGTTTAGGCTATTGTATATATTCTAGTACTATAGACTATAGTCTAGGCAGAATATGAAGTTGAAAACAAAGTTTATTTTAAATATTTCTTAGAAGTATTAAACAATACATTTAACTTGAAGTATCCTTCCTTTGTTATATATGAAACTGTAGAGGAAATTATCTGATATTTATATACCGATTTTAAAATGAATGGAAGTATCTAAGATTTTTTTTCGGACGGATACGGTCGGACTGACATTTAATGCGTAATCTATAGTCCTAGTAGACTACTATCTTGCCTAAGTTCTCATCTTTAGAATAGTAAAGTAAACTCAGATTGTATAGTACTCTACTCGTACTAATGATTGCACAGGCCTACAAAATTTAAAAAAAGTCGGAACCAAGTCTGACTACATCTTTGATTTGAGTCGTTGTAACTGCGCCGAGACAACATTATTTATAAAAAAGTCTTAAAATAAAGTCTTAACATTTACAAAAATTTAATTTTATTTTACAACTAGCTATACCCAGTGTGCTTTGCTACCCTAAAAGAGTTATAATATGTTACATATGAGAGATGTCAAGCAAATTATTTCAAGTTCGCCAGTTTCTATCTATCGCCAATTTCTATCTATAAAAAAATTTGAATAATATAAGAGTTTCCAAGATGCACGAAATTTTGTATTTATTTATGCTCCAAATGTTCACATGAATTCCAAAGTTCTTCGTGTAAAATTTGAAGATTCTAGCTCTAATAGTTTCTCAGATATACAAATTTTTCTATTTGATTCATGTGGGGGCTTCAAGCTCCCCACATGAAAGTCCAAAATGTTCAGATGAATCCTAAACTAATTTGTGCAAAATTTTATAAATCAAGTTCTATTAGTTTCCCAGATAAACGAAATTTTATATTTATATGGGAGGTGCCAAGTTCCCCATTGAAAGTCCGCCCGTTATGCTCTAAATATTCAAATGAATTTCAAATTGTAAAATTTGAAGATTCTAGCTCAAATATTTTCTCAGATATATGAATTTTTCTATTTGATTCATAAGGGGGCTTCAAGACCCCCAAATGAAAGTCCGCTTTTTTTCCTCAGATGAATATTAAAGTTCTTCGTGCAAAATTTGAAGAATTTAGTTCCATTAGTTTTCCAGATAAACGAATTTTTTTCTTTAATTAATATGGGAGGTGCCGCTCCCCTCAAGGGTTGTCCGCCAATTTATTAACCAAAATGTTTAGATGGATGTTAAAATTAAGTATTTGTGAAGATTCTAACTGTAATAGTCTCCTAGATAAACGTATTTTTGTATTTAATTTATATGGGAGGTGCCACGCCCCCTAATGCTAGTCCGCCTACTTTTTGTCCTAAATTGACACTAAAGTTGCTTCGACAAAATGTGAGGACTCTAACTGTTATATTTTCCAAAATATACGGATTTAATATTTTCTTAATATGGGCGTGGCTTCTTGCCCACTTGGAATTTCAAAATAAAAAGTAGCCCATTACCTATTCCAGACATACAGGAATACGCTGTGAAAATTTGAAAAAATATGTTCAGCCGTTTAGTAGTCTATAGCGTTCAAACATACAAACAAACACACATTCATTTTTATATATATAGATTTACAGATCAATCCTTTATAATAGCATACTTTTGTGTCTTGGTTAAAAATGTTTCGGTTTGTTATATCATCCTTGGTTATCGTTGAACTAAAGTTTCCTGAGACTGCATACTATACTCCAATTAAATTTTTAAATTGTTTAAGTTACTTTTTATACCCTACATCACTATAGTAGGGGCGGGGTATTATACGTTTGTGCTGATGTTTGTAACGTACAAAAATATTGGTCCTACATCCACCTTAAAGTATACAGAAACACTTTCCGAGTCGATGTCCGTCCGTCCGGCAGGCTTGCTGTCCATATAAACCTTGTAAGCAAGGTACAGGTCGCAATTTTCAAGAAATTTTGATGAAATTTGGACCATATGTGTTTCTTGGCCCAACGACGAAGCCTTAAAATGGTTCAAATCGGTTCCTTATTTCACCTAGCCCCCATACAACCCTATACCTTTTTGAGTTCATAATTATGTTAAATATTGTAGTATCTCTACAAAAATCGGCAAAACTTAGTTCTATATACGTCTTAATAATACTGCCGATTTTCGTAATTATCGGACTTTATTTGACCCTAGCCCTTATACAAAGTCCTCTTCAGAATTCACTTATAAACACTAGTATCACAATGAAATCCAGCTTACATAACTCTAATGTAAACGTAAAGCTATGAACCAAAATTTATAAGGATAGGCCCATATTTACCTTTTAGAAAATCACTTTTTTCAAGAAGTTGTTAAAATGTTTCGGAATTAAGGTAAAAAACTTAAATGCTTTATTTTAAAAATAATCAACATTTTTAACATACTCAATGGTGTAGGGTATCATATAGCCGGGCATGTCCGACTATACTTTCCTACTTGTTAATTTTTTTTAACAATAACCCTCTTATTCATAAACGGTTTATAAATTAGATTTTGTATGGAAATTTTGTTTTATAAACCTTTAATAAAATAAAAATGTTGTTTGTGAATAAGGGGGTAAGTATATTGAACATGTGGTATTATTTAAAAGGTTGCGTTCTTAAAAATACTTTTTCACAATTAAAATATTTTTGACAACGCCATACAGTTTAAGGGTTAATACATATAGTAATTGCTTCGGCAAGTACTTCATATTGACTCACCGCCGTCTTTTGTTACTCTTTTTGTTGTATGTTGCAACTTTGTTTGTTCTGTTTTGTGTTTTGTGTATTGTTTTATTTTTACAAATTTATGCCTCAGGTTTTTAATGTTAACGTCAGTCATGATAGATCCCTCAAAAGTGCATGCTTGTATTCAGTTTGACTTTTTCTTCTCTCTTTTAATTTATTTCTTTTCAATGGTATGTATGTGTTTTTGTTTTTATGCCCACCATCAAGAAAAGATAGAAGGTATGTTGATTTTGTCATACCATTTGTAACACATTTCAATGTTGGTTGTAAACTCACAAATATATGCTTATTTTGGATCCTTATTATATTTTAAGAATATCTAATTATGTACTTTAGTCTCTCCGTTTGATAGGGTTCGAAC